>NC_088878.1:28857992-28998396 GCF_032884065.1 Artemia franciscana | reverse complement strand
AAGAGGTCGTCCCCCAACCAGAGGGAAGGACACGACAGGTGCCTTCTTAATCAAGGCAAATATTCGGGAGGATGTCCACATCCTTGCAAGAGACCGGTCCAAATGGAGGTACCATGTAGCATCACTCTCGACGCCGGAAGCATTTCGGCAGGAGCATTAAGTCAAGTAAGTCAAGTCTATATATATATATATATATATATATATATATATATATATATATATATATATATATATATATATATCATATATATATATATATATATATCATGACGACGATATATATATATAAGGTAAAGGATAAGGTAAAGGATACGGCATTAGACTTTACAGTCCCTACCGGCGGTGCTGATCTCCGTTTCTTGGCCCTTCAGCCAGGAAGTGCAATGGGGGGTTGGGGGCCAGCCATCCTGTGCTTTCACACACCCTTCCTGTTTACCTTCCCCAGATTTCTCCAGGTACCCATTTAGAGCTGGGTCGACTCTGGCTAAGCTTACAGAGTCACGCCACTGACCCCCGTCCCAACTGAAGAATTGGGTACACCGGGATTCGAACCCGTGTCCTCTCAGACAAAGGATCCCGAATCCAGCGCACCAACCAACTCGGCCAGGACGGCTTTATTTATATTATATATATTTATATATATATATACTTTATATATATATATATATATATATATATATATATATATATATATATATATATATATATATATATATATATATATATATATATATATATATATATATATATATATATATATATATATATATATAAAAATACTAGCTGTTGGGGTGGCGCGAAGCCACCCCAACAGCTAGTATAACACGTAGTACCAACACCTAGTTGGTGCCCTCCCCCCGCGCGCGTAAGTCGTTACGGGCCATATTACTTACGCGCCATTGTAGTTGTGTCCCTGTGTCCCACCTGTGAATATAGATAGATATATATATATATATATATTTTTAACTACGTAAAACTTGCAAATATACAACATTCTTGGCTGTCCCATTGTCTGTGCATATAAATAGATTGTCAGGTTTACAATGATTGCCCTTGAGCTTTGTTGATGGTGATTGCTAATTGAACATTCCCTGTGTCCCCGTCGTCATTTATATATCCCCCGTGCCTCCCGGCGTCCCCGTTGTAGTAGTTTCCCTGTGTCCCGGTTGTCATTTGTGTCCCAGTTTGTAATTTCTCTTTGAGTGTCTCGGTCGTCATTTATATTCCCTCTGTCCCGGTGTCCCGGTCGTCATTTGTGTCCCGGTCTGTATATACATTCGTATTATACATAACGACATGACATGATGACATGTCCCGGTCGTCATTTATATTCCCTGTGTCCCGGTCGTCATTTTGTCCCGGTGTCCCAGTCTGTAATTTCTCTTTGAGTGTCCCGGTCGTCGTTTATATTCCCTCTGTCCCGGTGTCCAGGTCGTCATTTGTGTCCCGGTGTCCCGGTCTGTATATACATTCGTTTTTGAATTGGTATTTTTTTTTAGTTTTTTACCTTTTTTTAGTTTTTTTAGTCATACCTCATGATTCTAATGATTGCCCTTGAGCTTTGTTGATGGTGATTGCTAATCAAACATTCCCTGTGTCCCCGTCGTCATTTATATATCCCCCTGTGCCCCCCCCCCCGGCGTCCCCGTTGTAGTTGTGTCCCTGTGTCCCGGTCGTCATTTATATTCCCTGTGTCCCGGTCGTCATTTGTATCCTGGTGTCTCGGTCTGTATATATATTCGTTTTTGAATTGGTACATGATGAAATAAATTTTTGTGTTTTTCCCCTTTTTTCTTTTTAGTTTTTTTTTGGTTTTTACCTTTTTTTTATTTTTTTTTTCTTTTCTCTTTTTAATTTTTTTTGTGAAACAGCTTCCTTTTTGGAAGCTTTTTTTGAGCAGCTTTTTTTTTAGCAGCTTCCTTGGCTGTTACCATTGTAGGTTCTTCAGTCATTTTACAATTGAACATTTTTCCGTCCACGATCTTCTTACAATTAAACAACGAATGTATATACAGACCGGGACACCGGGACACAAATGACGACCGGGATACCGGGACAGAGGGAATATAAATGACGACCGGGACACTCAAAGAGAAATTACAGACTGGGACACCGGGAAACAGGGAATATAAATGACGACCGGGACATGTCATCATGTCATGTCGTTATGAAGTTAGTTGTCGTCATTGTTATGACGATGACATCATTAAAGGTATTTAAGAAAATCGTTCAAAGACAAATTTTTAATTGTAAGAAGATCGTGGACGGAAAAATGTTTAATTGTAAAATGACAGAAGAACCTACAATGGCAACAGCCGAGGAAGTTGCTAAAAAAAGCTGCTAAAAAAAAGCTTTCAAAAAGGAAGCTGCTGCACAAAAAAAAAAACTAAAAAGAAAAAGAAAAAAAATAAAAAAAATAAAAATAGGTAAAAACCAAAAAAAACTAAAAAGAAAAAAAGGCGAAAAACACAAAAATTTATTTCATCATATACTAATTCAAAAATGAATGTATATACAGACCGGGACACCGGGACACAAATGACGACCGGGACACAGGGACACAACTACAACGGGAACGCCGGGGGGAACAGGGGGATATATAAATGACGACGGGGACACAGGTAATGTTCGATTAGCAATCACCATCAACAAAGCTCAAGGGCAATCATTGTAAACCTGACAATCTATTTATATGCACAGATAATGGGACAGCCACCTTTTTTAGTTTTTTTTAGTTTTTTAGATGAAAATTTTTTTTAGTTTTTTTCCTTTTTAGTTTTTTATTGGTTTTTACCTTTTTTTTAGCTTTTTTCGTTTTTTTCGTTTTTTCTTTTTACTTTTTTTTAGTTTTTATCTTTTTTATTTTTTTTTTATTTTTATTCTTAATTTTATTAGTTTTCTTTTTCTCTTCTATTTTTCAGTTTTTTCCTTTTTTTAGTTTTTTTTTTAGTTTTTTTAGTTTTTTACCTTTTTTTAGTTTTTTTTAGTTTTTTTTTAGTTTTTTAGCCTTTTTATTTTTTTATTAGTTTTTAGTTTTTTTGTAGTTTTTGCCTTTTTTTTTAGTTTTTTCAGTTTTTTTTTAGTTTTTAGTTTTTTACCTTTTTTAGCCTAGCCAGGATTTGAACCTGGGACCTTCATTCTCCGTTCTGACACCCTCTCTCACCGAGTGACTACTCCAGCATGTTCATTTTGGTGTTTTAAATGGTATATTATTAACCAAATTAATGTGTTTTACAATATACTAAGCATCGTCATAACAAAAATGACGACAACTAATTTCAGCCGACACAGAAACATGACGTCACCTGATCCACAGACAGACAGACAGACAACTTATTTTTATATATATAGATAGATATCAATATTCACAGGTGGGACAGAGGGACACAACTACAATGGCACGTAAATAATATGGCACGTAACGACTTACGCGCGCGGGGGGCGCAAAGCGCCCCCACCAACTAGGTGTTATATATGATAGCTAGTATATATATATCTATATATATAAAAATAAGTTGTCTGTGTGTGGATCTGTGGATGGATCAGGTGACGTCATGTTTGTTCGCATATGACGTCTGAATTATTTCACACTAATACAAAAGAAGAAAAAAACTAAAAAAGGTAAAAACTACAAAAAAAACTAAAAAGAAAAAAAAAACTAAAAAAGCTAAAAAACTAAAAAAAAACTAAAAAAAGGTAAAAATCTAATAACTAAAAAAAAACTAAAAAAATAAAAAAAGGCAAAAACTACAAAAAAAATAAAAACTAATAAAAAAACTAAAAAAGCTAAAAAACTAAAAAAACTAAAAAAAACTAAAAAAAAGGTAAAAAACTAAAAAAAACTAAAAACTAAAAAAGAAAAAAACTAAAAAAAAGGAAAAAACTGAAAAATAAAAGAGAAAAAGAAAACTAAAAAAATATGAATAAATATATATAAAAATAAGTTGTTTGTGGGTTATGTCTGTCTGTCTGTCTGTCGAGTGACGTCGTGTTTGTCCGCATATGACGTCTGAATTAAAAACTAAAAAAGAAAACTAAAAAAATATTAATAAATATAAAAAATATAAATATAAATATAATATAAATTAGCAATCAACAAAGCACGGAGACACAAATGACGACCGGGACACAGGGAGTATAAATGACGACCAGGACATAAGTAAAAAAAAAACTAAAAAAACTAAAAAAATGGTAAAAACTACAAAAAAACTAAAAACTAATAAAAAAACTAAAAAATCTAAAAATCTAAATAAACTAAAAAAGAAAAAAAAGAAAAAAGGAAAAAAATAAAGGAGAAAAACAAAACTAAAAAACGAATGTATATACATACCGGGACACCGGGATACAAATGACGACCGGGACACAGGGAATATAAATGACGACCGGGACACAGGGACACAACTACAATGGGGACGCCGGGGGGCACAGGGGGATATAAATGACGACCGGGACACCGGGACACAAGGAATATAAATGACGCCCGGGACACTCAAAGAGAAATCACAGACTGAAACACCGGGACACAAATGACGACCGGGACACAGGGAATAAAAATGACGACCGGGACACAGGGACATAACTACAAAGGGGACGCCGGGGTGCACAGGGGGATATATAAATGACGATGGCGACTCAGGGAATGGTCGATTAGCAATCACCATCAACAAAGCTCAAGGGCAATCATTAGAATCATGAGGTATAGATCTGAATACGGATTGTTTTCCCATGGACCATTATATGTTGCATGTTCAAGAGTCGGTAAACCTGACAATCTATTTATATGCATAGACAATGGGGCAGCAAAGAATGTTGTATATTCGCAAGTTTTACGTAGTTAAAAACATATATATATATATATATATATATATATATATATATATATATATATATATATATATATATATATATCTATCTATATTCACAGGTGGGACATAGGGACACAACTACAATGGCGCGTAACTAATATGGCGCGTAACGACTTACGCGCGCGGGGTGGCTTGGGGGGGGGGCGCGAAGCGCCCCCACCAACTAGGTGTTGGGGTGGCGCGAAGCGCCACCCCAACAGCTAGTATCATATATATATAGATAGATACGTCAGTTGACAAACATGACGTCAGTCGACACACAAACCTGACGTCAGTAGACAGACACACAGACAAACAACTTATTTATATATATATATAGATGTCCAGGTCGTCATTTGTGTCCCGATATCCCGGTCTGTAATTTCGTCAGTCGACAAACATGACGTCAGTCGACACACAAACATGACGTCACTCGACAGACACACAGACAACTTATTTTTATATCTATACTAGCTGTAGGGGTGGCGCTTCGCGCCACCCCAACACCTAGTTGGTGGGGGCGCTTCGCGCCCCCAAGCCCCCCTGCACGCGTAAGTCGTTACGCGCCATATTAGTTACGCGACATTGTAGTTGTGTCCCTATGTCCAACCTGTGAATATATATATATATATATATATATATATATATATATATATAAATATATATATATATATATTTAACTACGTAAAACTTGCGAATATACAACATTCTTTGCTGTCCCATTGTCTGTGCATATAAATAGATTGTCAGGTTTACCGCCTCTTGAACATGCAACATATAATGGTCCATGAGAAAACAATCCGTATTCAGATCTATACCTCATGATTCTAATGATTGCCCTTGAGCTTTGTTGATGGTGATTGCTAATCGACCATTCCCTGTGTCACCGTCGTCATTTATATATCCCCCTGTGCCCCCCAGCGTCCCCTTTGTAGTTGTGTCCCTGTCGTCATTTATATTCCCTGTGTCCCGGTCGTCATTTGTGTCCCGGTGTCCCAGTCTGTGATTTCTCTTTGAGTGTCCCGGGCGTCATTTATATTCCTTGTGTCCCGGTGTCCCGGTCGTCATTTATATCCCCCTGTGCCCCCGGCGTCCCCGTTGTAGTTGTGTCCCTGTGTCCCGGTCGTCATTTATATTCCCTGTGTCCCGGTCGTCATTTGTGTCCCGGTGCTTTGTTGATGATGATCGCTAATCGAACATTCCTTTTGTCCCGGTCGCTTTCTTTTTGAGTGTCGTCATTTATATTCCCTATGTGCCGGTGTCCCGGTCGTCATTTGTGTCCCGATGTCCCAGTCTGTAATTTCGTCAGTTGCATTCCTTTTGTCCCGGTCGCTTTCTTTTTGAGTGTCGTCATTTATATTCCCTATGTGCCGGTGTCCCGGTCGTCATTTGTGTCCCGATGTCCCAGTCTGTAATTTCGTCAGTTGAAAATATGACGTCAGTCAACACACAAACATGACGTCACCCGACAGACACACCAAAACGCACACAGACAACTTATTTATATATATATATATATATATATATATATATATATATATATATATATATATATATATATATATATATATATATATATATATATAGATAGATAGATACATTAGTTGACAAACATGACGTCAGTCGACACACAAACATGACGTCAGTAGAGACACACACAGACAAACAACTTATTTATATATATATAGAAGAATAGCTGTTGGGGTGGCGCTTCGCGCCACCCCAACACCTAGTTGGTGGGGGCGCTTCACGCCCCCCCAAGCCCCCCCGCGCGCGTAAGTCGTTACGCGCCATATTAGTTACGTGCCATTGTAGTTGTGTCCCTGTGTCCCACCTGTGAATATCTATATATATAAAAATAAGTTGTCTGTCTGTGGATCAGGTGACGTCATGTTTCTGTGTCGACTGGCGTCATGAAGTTAGTTGTCGTCATTTTTGCTATGACGGTGACGTCATTAAAGATATTTAAGACATATATGTTCACGTAGAAATCTATTAATGTTTAAGTTTAAAATGACTGATGAACTTACAATGGCAAAAGCCGATGAAGATGCTCAAAGAGTCTATGCCAAAAAACTTGCTGCTGATAGAGAAAGTCAGAAAAGAAAGCGTGCCGAGGAATCAAAAGAACAGCAAGGAAAAAGGCTTGAGGCTAAAGAACACAAAACCGCGCAGTTAGATGAAGATCCACCTGGACAGCGAGAGTCAAAACATATCAAAACTGAAAATGATAGCGATGATGATTGGGTTTGGGATCTTGACTTGGATAAGGTCATCAATGCCTACCAGATTTTAGTTAAAAAAACAAAGGTTCGGCGATATGTATTTCATAGTGAAGCTGAAAAATAAAGAAGAAAAAGAAAACTGAAAAAAGAAAAATGTAAAAAACTAAAAAATACTAAAAAGAAAAAACACTCAAAGAGAAATTACAGACCGGGACACAAATGACGACCGGGAAAGAGGGAATATAAATAACGACCGGGACACTCAAGGAGAAATTACAGACTGGGATACCGGGACACAAATGACGACCGGGACACAGGCAATATAAATGACGACCAGGACACAGGTATTTAAGAATATCGTTCAAAGACAAATTTTTAATTGTAAGAAGACCGTTGAAAGAGAAATTTCTAATTGTAAAATGACTGAAGAACCTACAATGGCAACACCCGAGGAAGCTGCTCAAAACGAATGTATTCACGCCGAAGTAGCTGAGTTGGTAAAGCGTTATGAATCAGGTTCTAGGTCCGAGAGGCTCCAGGTTTGAACCTTGGCTTTAGCATTAATGCAAAAGAAGAAAAAAACTAAAAAAGGTAAAAACTAAAAAAAAACTAAAAAGAAAATATATATATGTATATTTATATATATCATCTTTTCCACAAAAATAATAATTTAGTGCTTCTGCTTAAAAACAGCAATCGAATTGATGCCTCCTGATACGCAACTATCAACAAAGTGGCAATCGTTGTGGTCGGTGATCAGTTCTTACCTCGAGATAATATTCTTTATAGGCGAAACAATCAGTTGACAAGAATTGCTTAAACTCATCGATGCTACGATGCCCTACAATATCCTGACGAATATAAATGACGCCCGGGACACTCAAATAGAAATCACAGACTGGGACACCGGGACACAAATGACGACGGGGACACAGGGAATATAAATGACGACCCGGACACAGGGACACAACTACAACGGGGACGCCGGGGGGCACAGGGGGATATATAAATGACGACGGCAACAAAGGAAATGGTCGATTAGCAATCACCATCAACACAGCTCAAGGGCAATGAATAGAATCATGAGGTATAGATCTGAATACGGATTGTTTTCCCATGGACCATTATGCGTTGCATGTTCAAGAGTCGGTAAACCTGACAATCTATTTATATGCACAGACGATGGGACAGCAAAGAATGTTGTATATTCGCAAGCTTTATTTTTCAGCTTCACTATGAAATACATATCGCCGAACCTTTGTTTTTTTAACTAAAATCTGGTAGGCATTTTTATATATATAGATAGATATAATTCTAAAATTGTCTGGTAATTTTCTATTTTGAAATAAAAACTAAAAATTATTGCTCAGACAACATAAATATTTTTGATATTTACATAATAGCTTTAGTGGTTCTGGACTGAAAACTAAATATGCTAATCAAATTGGGAATTCCAATCTTTTAGGTTGAAAAGGCAGATCCATTGGAATCATGAGAATGCGTGGAATAAGAAAAGCCTCACCCTCAAAAGGCCCTGTCAAGATTGTTGCCTCTATTACGTTATAACAGACATAACACGTCATTTGTGTCCCGGTGTCCCGGTCTGTAGTTTCGTTAGTCGACAAACATGACGTCAGACGACAAACAACTTCATGACGACATACAGCTCAATCCTTATAATGACGTCAGTCGACAAACATGACGTCAGTCGACACACAAACATGACGTCAGTCGACACACAGACAGACAACTTATTTATATATATATATATATATATATATATATATATATATATATATATATATATATATATATATATATATATATATATATATATATATATATATATATATATATATATATATATATATATATATATATATATATATATATATATATATATATATATATATATATATATATATATATATATATATATATATATATATATATATATTTATATATATTTATATATATATATATATAAATATATATATATATCTATATATATATATATATATATATATATATATTTATATATATATATATATATATATATATATATATATATATATATATATATATATATATTTAACTACGTAAAATATGCAAATATACAACATTCTTTGCTGTCCCATTGTCTGTCCATATAAATAGATTGTCAGGTTTACCAACTCTTGAACATGCAACATAATAATTGTTCATGGGAAAACAATCCGTATCCAGATCTATACCGCATTTTTCTAACGATTGCCCTTGAGCTTCGTTGATGGTGATGGCTAATCGAACATTCTCTGTGTCCCCGTCGTCATTTATATATCCCCCTGTGCCCCCGGCGTCCCCGTTGTAGTTGTGTCCCTGTGTCCTGGTCGTCATTTATATTCCCTATGTCCCGGTATCCCAGTCTGTAATCTCTCTTTGAGTGTTCTGGTCGTCATTTATATTCCCTCTGTCCCGGTGTCCCGGTCTTCATTTGTGTCCCGGTCTGTAATTTCTCTTTGAATGTCCCGGTCGTCATTTATATTCCCTGTGTCCCGGTCGTCATTTGTGTCCCGGTGTCCCGGTCTGTAGTGTCATCTTATAATGACGTCATATACAAAGCCTTATATACTTATAATGACGTCAAATGCAAACCCACAAACAAACAAACATGCGTATATACAACTTATTTTTATATTTATATAGATACAGTTTCTTCTTTAGTTTTTTTTTTCTTTTTTAGTTTTTTCTTTTTTTCAGTTTCTTCTTTTTATTGATTTGTTTTCTTCGATTTGTCAATGTTCATTCTAACATTGACACTTGGAAAAATCTTTACGTGCCAAGCATGCTAAAGCTCCAACAATTTACATTAAACCTCAAATTGGGGTATTTGTTTTAAGGTTTTCGAATTACTTTAATTTATTGTCAAAATATATTGAAATATTTATGCAATTCCCAGTTTTTTTAGTTTCTTCTTTTTTTTAGTTTTTTAGCATTTTTTCTTTTAGTTTTTTATCTTTTTTATTTTTTTACGTTTTTTCTTTTTAGGTTTTTTCTTTTTTTAATTTTTTTTAGTTTTTTCTTTTTAGCTTTTTTTAGTTTTTTACCATTTTTCTTTTTTCGAATTACTTTAATCTATTGTCAAAATATTTCGAAATATTTATACAATTTCCAGTTTTTACATTCTAGTTTGTTTTCTTTTATATATATAGATAAGATATAATCTGGCGTAACAGACATAGTTTAGCAGACATAACAGACATACAACTTATTTTTATATATATAGATACATAGATACGTCAGTTGACAAACATGACGTCAGTCGACGCACAAACATGACGTCGGTAGACAGACACACAGATATTCCCTATGTCCCGGGCGTCATTTGTGTCCCGATGTCCCGGTCTGTAACTTCGTCAGTCGACAAACATGACGTCATTCGACACACAAACATGACGTCACTCGACAGACACACAGACAACTTATTTTTATATATATAGATAGATACGTCAGTTGACAAACATGACGTCAGTAGACAGACACACAAACAAACCAATTATTTTTAATATACCAGCCCCCCCAAGCCCCCCCGCGCGCGTAAGTCGTTACGCGCCATATTAGTTACGCGCCATTGTAGTTGTGTCCCTATGTCCCACCTGTGAATATTGATAGATATATATATATATATATATATATATATATATATATATATATATATATATATATATATATATATATATATATATATATATATATATATATATATATATATATATGTATTTATATATGTATATATATATATATATATATATATATATATATATATATATATATATATATATATATATATATATATATATATATATATATATATATATGTATATATATATATATATATGTATATATATATATATATATATATATATATATATATATATATATATATATATATATATATATATATATATATATATATATATATATATATATATATATATATGTTTTTAACTACGTAAAACTTGCGAACATACAACATTCTTTGCTGTCCCATTGTCTATGCATATAAATAGATTGTGAGGTTTACCGACTCTTGAACATGCAACATATAATGGTCCATGGGAAAACAATCCGTATTCTGATCTATACCTCATGATTCAAATGATTGCCCTTGAGCTTTGTTGATGGTGATTGCTAATCGAACATTCCCTGTGTCCCCGTCGTCATTTATATATCCCCCTGTGCCCCCCGGCGTCCCCGTTGTAGTTGTGTCCCTGTGTCCCGGTCGTCATTTATATTCCCTGTGTCCCGGTCGTCATTTGTATCCCGGTGTCCCGGTCTGTATATACATTCGTTTTTTTAGTTTTGTTTTTCTCCTTTATTTTTCTTTTTTTTCCTTTTTTAGTTTTTTTTTTTATTTTTTTTTAGTTTTTTTTTAGCTTTTTTAGTTTTTTTTATTAGTTTTTATTTTTTTTTCTTTCTAGATTTTTTGTAGTTTTTACCTTTTTTTATTTTTTTTTACTTATGTCCTGGTCGTCATTTATACTCCCTGTGTCCCGGTCGTCATTTGTGTCCCAGTGCTTTGTTGATGGTGATTGCTAATCGAACATTACTTGTGTCCCGGTCGCAATTTTATGCGTATCAGTAGGCATCAAATCGATGGCTGTTTTGAACAGACGCACTAAATTATTATTTTCGCGGAAAAGATGTTGCAATTGGGAAACGATTGTCCTTTCATCGTTGGGAGAAATTTCGCAACGTGCATTCAATTCAGAATTTCTATCACTGATGAAGTATAATTGTAAAAATTTATGACTCTCGCCTCAGAATGGTAGAAGGGACCCTGCTCTATGATAAATTTGCCCTTTTACTTTGAAAGTAGACATAAATTGATCTGGATTTTCGATTTGGGCTCCAAACGACGTCATTTGGAAACATGAGTTATATTTTCTGATTTGTTTCAAAAAACGCTTAGATTCTGTCGTAGTTCCAGTAAGGAAAGTCTTCAATGGCTCTGGTGGTGCAGCCAATAGAGGAGGTTTAACTTTTCCTGAGGCGCAACACATTCCCATTGTTTCACCATTGAATTTCAAGGCCTTGCAATAGGGACAAATTTTAGACATAGTCCCGATTTGAACAAATCTACTCAAACTATAATCATCGACTGGGCTGTACCTAAATGCCAGGCGATAACTTTCAGGTTGCTCTGATTCCTCGGCATGCTTTCTTTTCTTACTTTCTCTATCAGCAGCAAGCCTGATTTCTTGCTGTTCTTGTGATTCCTCGGCACGCCTTCTTTTTTCACTTTCTCTTTTAGCAGCAAGTCTGGTTTCATGTTGCTCTGGTAGTTCCTCGGCACGCCTTCTTTTTTCACTTTCTCTTTTAGCAGCAAGTCTGCTTTCGCGTTGCTCTGGTAGTTCCTCGGCACGCTTTCTGTTCTTTATTTCTCTATCAGCCTCAAGCCTGTTTCCTTGCTGTTCTTTTGATTCCTCGGCACGCTTTCTTTTCTGACTTTCTCTATCAGCAGCAAGTTTTTTGGCATAGACTCTTTGAGCATCTTCCTCGGCTGTTGCCATTGTAAGTTCATCAGTCATTTTAAAGTTAAACATTGATAGATTTCTACGTGAACGCATGTCTTAAATATCTTTAATGACGTCACCGTCATAACAAAATGACGACAACTAACTTCATGACGTCAGTCAACACACAAACTTGACGTCACCTGACAGACACATCCACAGACAACTTATTTTTATATATATAGAAGATATAGATAGATACGTCAGTTGACAAACATGACGTCAGTCGACACACAAACATAACGTCAGTAGACAGACACACAGACAAATAACTTATTTATATATATATATATATATATATATATATATATATATATATATATATATATATATATATATATATATATATATATGTAGTTAGCTCAGAGTACGAGATTTTTGGTCCTGAAAATTCAATTTTTCGAGCAGTTCGAAATGTACCAGAGGTTATTTGAAGTTTCATCCCCTTTTGCGGTAACAACAATTTTGCGATCATCGTGGTAACGAACTCTAAGTAAGGAGCGACTCAGCACAAGTAGTAGCCGAAAATCTAAAAATGGAAATTCAATATCAATAGATACATCAAAAGAGTCGGTTTATTGTGCTAATTCGAAAAATATGAGATTTATCAAGTTTAGTGTAACCCGTCAAATGTTGCGAGCCTGAGAAAATTTGCCTGATTTCTGAAATAAGGGGAAACACCCCCTAAAATTAAAGGTATCTAAATGAAAACTTCCTGGGATGGTGTAAAGAGGGAGGCTTTGAGTAGATTGCCATGGAGGAGGAGCGTGCGTGGCTGTGTTAGCCTCAGGCGGCTTGGTGCTGCGGTGAGCTGTTGTAGCAGTAGCGATAGATCTTAATGAAAATCACACCATCAGATTAAACGTACCAGAGAACCATGCTGTAGAACTTTCAAGCTCCTATTCGAAAAAATACGGAATTTTGCTATTTTTCCAGGATCACGGCTGGGTGATTATTTTTTTTCCTTTCTAAGTGACTATAAAGATTGGATGGAAACTGGGCCCCATTCCACACCTATTTTTCCCCAAAATTATCTGACTAAAATTTCTAGATAGCCATTTTGTTCAGTAAATTTAAAAGATCACATAATTATGTCTTTAGGTGTAAAATGAATGTGGAGATGTCCCAAGGGAATTATCCAGTTGCTTTTCCCCAAATGTTTAGATTTCCAGGAAATAATTTCCACGTAAAGGAGCATTTCTTGTATAATCGAGAAACCGATTGGAGATTAAACTCTTATTCAAATGAACAAATGCTAAGGAGAATTTTACAGAGAGCTACAATGCTACAAGCTATTTTACAGAGAGGAGGATTCTCGGGGAGGATGAAACTGTCTGGAGGGAATTTGACGGGAGAGTGAAACTTTACGTTAGATGAAATTTCCACTGAGGAGTTTTTCGTGAGGGGAAGGTGTATGTTTCATAGAGGGTAGCCAGATTTACCAACATTATTTGAAAAACAAACAGAAATTATTCCATATATGAAAGGTTGCCCCCTCCTCACTACATTGCTCTCCACGCTAAAGTTTGACTGTTCGTCCAAATTTTTTGAGAGCTTCTACTGAAACACGGGGACCGTTTAATTAGGATAGAAAGCTTTCTTAACAGCTTTAGCGTAAAGACCAAGGTATTGAGTAGGGGGCAGTTCTTCATATACGGGACCAATATGCCAAAATTAACACGCATGTTTTATTTTAATTTCTCATGTACAGAGAGCCAAATAAGAACATGCATTATTTGAAATATGTTCAGAAATTAAATTAAAAAATTCTTTTTTAACTTGAAGTAAGGGCCAACATTGAAAATTAAAACGAACAGAAATTATTCCGTATATGAAATGGGGTGTCCCCTTCTCAACGCCTCGCTCTTTACGCTAATTTTTATCGATTTTGAAAAGAAGAGTGATGACAAAGAGTCAAACTTTAGCATAAAGAGCGAGTCTTTGAGGAGGGGACAATCCCTTTCATATACGGAATAATTTTTGTTCGTCTTAAGTTTTACTGTGGATCCTTACTTTCAGTATTTTTTTTTTTAATTTAATGTTAAACAAGAAACGATCCTGATGATTACGTTTTTTTCCATTATGTATAAAAAACTGTGATATTTCTCAAATTTAAAATCTTTAGATTAGAACTGTTAGCCAAATTAAAACATACTAAAATTCCATTTTGTCAAAAATAAATCATAGATAATTTAAGAATTCAATACATAAATATATGGTGTGATACAGTTGAATTAAATAATCTAATGTATAGCATAACCTTCAAAATGTATAATTTAATACATTTACATCAGGAGAAATTCAATAGTGGTATAAAAATTTACCTATCACTTAGCGTTACGGGCGTAGTAATTCAAACCGATATTATTTCGATTTTTTAAAGCAAACATCAAAATCAAAGGGCTCAGCAAAAAAACAAAACAAAAAAAAACGACATTAAATCTGAAAAGGTACGCCTTTACCCAAAGCCGTCACGTAACTGAAGCCAACATGTTTCTTTTTCGTCTATTGTATTTTGCCAGGCCATAATTTCGCAATATTCTCAATCTCGACGTTATAATATAACAAATATAATAGAAATATAATATTTCTTAAAATAGAACAAATATAATGACAAATATAATATACCAAATATGATATAGTATAACGAATACATAGAGGTTAACCACGACGAGATACGTAAGAAAAGTGAGGGAAAAGAAAAATGAATGGCAAACATTAAAAAACTTCGACAAGGAAGTGTATCTTTCGTCCATTTTACGACTGAAGAATTTTTGGGCTAATTAAAGGTTTAAAACACGTTTGTGTCAGTTTTATGTTACAAAATTTTTCATATATTCGCTTCTTCGATGCACATTTCAGAAAAGCAAACAATCTTAAAAAAAATTAACGTTTTATTATGCCGCGAAGAGGCAATCTTTCTGAGCTTATCATTAAAGGTTGTCATTTTCATCTTATTACTCTCTTTTTGGGTGGTCTAGACTTACAAAATTGTTTCAAAATTTAACGAAGGGTCCTTTCCCTTCTTCCAAACGAGGACTTTAAGCTTCAGGCATTTTAATTGGGGCAAGGGAAGACAAATTTACAACTATTTTGGACCCATATATTTTTTCCAATAATTTTACAATATAATTTAAGACCCTTATAATTTTTCCGATAGTTTTACCATACAATTTTGGGATCAGTTTTGTGGCAAGTACTTCGAATTTGTACTTAAGTATCAAGTATTAAGTACCAGACTACAATTGTACTGAAGTAGTACTTGAGTTTTAAGTACAGAACTTGCTCTTAAGTAGTACTCGAGTTTTAAGTACAGAACTTGCACTTAAGTAGTACTTGAGTTTTAAGTAAAGAACTTGCACTTAACTAGTACTTGAGTTTTAAGTACAGAACTTGCACTTGAATAGTACTTAAATTTTAAGTGCAGAACTTGCACTTAAGTAGTACTTGAGTTTTAAGTACGGAACTTGCACTTAAGTAGTACTTGAGTTTTAAGTACAAAACTTGCACTTAAGTAGTACTTGAGTTTTAAGTACATAACTTGTACTTAAGTACTACTTGAGTTTTAAGTACATAACTTGCACTTAAGTAGTACTTGAGTTTTAAGTACAGAACTTGCACTCAAGTAGTACTTGAGTTTTAATTACAGAACTTGCACTTAAGTAGTACTTGAGTTTTAAGCGCAAAACTTGCACTTCAGTTGTAGTTGAGTTTTAAGCACAGAACTTGCACTTAAGTAGTACTTGAGTTTTAAGTACATAACTTGCACTTAAGTAGTACTTGAGTTTTAAGTACAAAACTTGCACTCAAGTAGTACTTGAGTTTTAATTACAGAACTTGCACTTAAGTAGTACTTGAGTTTTAAGCGCAAAACTTGCACTTCAGTTGTAGTTGAGTTTTAAGCACAGAACTTGCACTTAAGTAGTACTTGAGTTTTAAGTACAGAACTTGCACTTAAGTAGTACTTGAGTTTTAAGTACAGAACTTGCACTTAAGTAGTACTTGAGTTTTAAGTACAGAACTTGCACTTAAGTAGTACTTGAGTTTTAAGTACAGAACTTGCACTTAAGTAGTACTTGAGTTTTAAGTACAGAACTTGTACTTAAGTAGTACTTCAAGTACTACTATGTAAAACTCTGCTAGCACCATTTCTAGCTCTGTCATATCTAGTTGTATAACGGAAATAGAATCATATAATAAAGGCATTATGTAGTTTAAACAAATAATTAAACAACACGAGACAGTAGAGCTCCACTTATTGAAGGTTATTTAGTTTTAAACAGTAACAGTGCCACATTTTTCCATTTGACGGAAGTCATCCAACAGTCTACCAAAGTAACTAATTACGGGATTCTAGGTAGTTCTAGGAATTCTTCAACGGGTGTTCTCTTCGTTTTCTATTTGGTCCCAACTGCACTATTCTAGGTCAAGAAACATTAAAGGAAGTGTAGCCTCCCTTGCTCAAGGTTAATGATTTGTCTTCTTGTGGAGATGCTGGTACTGAGAATTTGCTTTTAACACTGCTAAGCATTCAAACCTGAGGTCTCCTAGCAAATTTCTTCGTGGAGAAAAAAAAAATGGATCCTCCAATTGAAAAAAGCCTTTCAAAAGGAGCTGAAGATGGTAATACACAGTTGAACCTTCAAAAACTTGCCGCACATGAGGGTAATCCTTAAGAACGCAAAGGTCCCTCCGTTTGTCTCCTAGAAACTGCAAAATCTCTATCTGCACTTTGATAACTGCAGAGTTAGCCTGCGGTGAATCGCTCTCATCTTCTGATAATTTGTAGAAACAATCACCTGACAAGTGGCTGGACTTGTTGTCATCAGGATCTTTTGTTCTCATCCCTTTAGCCTCCTCAACCAACATTGTTGCAGCTGCTTCTTTCCAGCTGTTGGGAAATATTTTGTTCTTGAACATGGGTGTGCTGCATGTTGAGAGGACGTAGTCTTTGCAGATTTGGACGGAACCCCAAGAAAGCTAAACTGCTTCTAAAGATCATCTAGTAGTGCGCTAACAAATGGAACAGTGTACTTCATAGACTACTTGAGCTTCATCAGTTCTTTCTGAAGGCTTTTGATTGTCGGGTAATGCTACCAAAGAAACATTTTTCTTTCAGAAAATTTTTTTCCAAACAAAATTTTTTCCAAATCCTAAAATCCTACTACTTTTGAGTCTTGAAATTCCCTTTTTTGAAAAAAAATTCTGTAAAAAAAAGTCATTCCACTGAAGCGGAATGTACTTAAAAAAGTACTCGAAAGTACTTAAGAATTTATTGGTACTTGAGAGCTTCAAGTACCTATTTATTTTGCTAAAGTATTTAGTACTCCAGCAAGAATATACTTAAGTAAAACTCAAGTAACTTGATTTTGTACTTAAGCAGTACTTAAAGTACAAGTACTTGAAGTACTTCCCAACACTGTTCTGGATCCATTAATTTTACTAAATTGACTTGGCGACGTTTTCTAAATCGATTTCATTTCATTGAATGGAGGAAATACAAATATGATTTGGCAAAGTAGGGACATCTCAAAAAAACTGGTTGTGAGTGACTGAGAATCTATAAGTTGAGACTTAACTATAAGAATTTGTTGTGATTGATTTGAGGGGTGCAAGGCCTAACGGGAGGAAGAAGGACTGACCCTAACCCCCCGGATTCGCAAGTCCAAGTTTTAAGGGCACAATAAAATGCACTTGATGAAAAATAAATGGACAGCTTGTTCAAAATTAATCTGTAAACATTTAAGGACATTGCTTTTGAATTTCAAATTATTTCTTTTTTTCGCACTCCTGTGTCATATTACCATTGCTAAATTTCCAACAGATAACAGCCTGTTGACCAATATGTTTTTGCGTTACTTTTCTAGCTCACTTAAATAAACACTAACTAAATCGCAATTTGAAATGGCAAAAAATAGTGACAAAAAGTGAGAGAAATGGCAAAAAATAGTGACAAAAAGTGAGAGGCTAAAATAAAATAGACAAAAAGTGACAGGCTACAATAAAAGTGAGAAAAAGTCAGAGGTTAAAATAAAAGTGACAAAAATTGACAGGTTTAAACAAAAGTGACAGGCTAAAATGAAAGTGACAAAAAGTGACAGGCTAAAATAAAAGTGACAAAAAGTGACAGGCCAAAATAAAAGTGACAAAAGTGACTGGCTAAAATAAAAGTGACAAGTGATCTTAGTGACTGCGGCCGACCCCTGAATTTAATATAACAAATTTTATGGTTTCAGAGCATATCAAATACTAGGTTAACATCAAGGCATCGCCACGGCTAGTGTCTTGAATTAGAATTTATGGCTAAGCTCGTGGCCCCATTTCAGGTTCTGCTTATACAGGCCACACTGGTTGTATAAGGCCGTATCTAAATTATATACATTTGTCACCAAGAAAATAACATTTTGGATCTCTGAGTTTTGCTTGAACCTTATTGGCTAATTTAGGATTAACATAAAAATAATATTAACGATAGCAAGAATATATCGAGGAAGCAGGATTAGGGGATTGAACTTATATGCTCATTATATTTTAAACAAGGTTATTATCATAAAGATCGTCTCTTACTTGAGCAGCTACTTTTCCAACGCCCATACCAAGAGATGTATTAAAAACTAGCACCATCTTGTGTGGCTCATCCTCAGCTTCACTATCTTCCTCATCTTCTTCTGATTCGTTTTCTAAAAGCCATTCCAAGGCAGCTTCGACTGACTGATTCTGAGTCGCAAAGAGCGCCTTTGAAATAAATTATGTTAAATGTAACTGAAAAGTGAAAAGTTTAACTGATAAGTCGAAATATAATTGAAAGTGATGACATAACTATGCTTGAAGACATAACTGAAGCTGAAAATATAACCAAAAAGTGTGTGGCCCTTAGTCCTGTTTAAAAATTCTCTGAAACTTGTGAAAGCTGAATACATCAGCAATATGGAATCTGTGCTACCTTTCTGAATCCATTGGTGATTTTGAAGCATAATTTTCAGAGAATAACTGATTTCGATGGTTTGCCCTAAACTACTGAAGATGGTTGATTGCAAAAGCCATCAAAACCATCAACCATCATTTCGATGTTTTGCCCTAAACTAATGAAGATGGTTGATGGTAAAAACCATCAAAACCATCAACCATCATTTCGATGTTTTGCTCTAAACTACTGAAGATGGTTGATGGCAAAAACCATCAAAACTATCAACCATCATTTCGATGCGTTGCTCTAAACTACTGAAGATGGTTGATGGCAACAACCATCAACCATCATTTTGATGTTTTGCCCTAAACTAATGAAGATGGTTGATGGTAAAAACCATCAAAATTATAAACCATCATTTCGATGTTTTGCTCTAAACTATTGAAGATGGTTGATGGCAAACACCATCAAAACTATCTTAAATTACCTTAAATTACCTTAAATCGCACTGGCCGGCGAATAAGGTTGGGTGAACATAATCATCAACCATCATTTCAATGTTTTGCCCTAAACTAATGAAGATGGTTGATGGTAAAAACCAACAAAACCATAATTTCGATGTTTTGCCCTAAACTAATGAACATGGTTGATGGCAACAACCATCAACCATCATTTCGATGTTTTGCCCCAAACTAATGAAGATGGTTGATGGTAAAAACCATCAAAATTATAAACCATCATTTCGATGTTTTGCTCTAAACTATTGAAGATGGTTAATGGCAAAAACCATCAAAACTATCAACCATCATTTTAATGTTTGGCCCTAAACTAATGAAGGTGGTTGATGGTAAAAACCAACAAAACCGTAATTTCGATGTTTTGCCCTAAACTAATGAACATGGTTGATGGGAACAACCATCAACCATCATTTCGATGTTTTGCCCTAAACTAATGAAGATGGTTGATGGTAAAAACCATCAAAATTATAAACCATCATTTCGATGTTTTGCTCTAAACTATTGAAGATGGTTGATGGCAAAAACCATCAAAACTATCAATCATCATTTCAATGTTTTGCCCTAAACTAATGAAGATGGTTGATGATAAAACCAACAAAACCATAATTTCGATGTTTTGCCCTAAACTAATGAAGATGATTCAAGTGAGTTTTTATTTAGTTACCACAGAACCAGCTATACAGAAAATACAACAAAAATTGGAAAAAGGAGCCAAAAAAAAGAAAAGAAAGCTTACTCCCTTCCCTACAAATAAATAGAACTTGCACATAAATAACAAATGATATTGCGTTATAATTATCTTATTTACAATTCTTACTTCTTAACTAAACATAAAACACTAGCAGACTATATCAACAAAAATCAAAATTATAACTAGTATGATTTTCAATTAATGTTGAATAAATACCCGACTTGAGAATGTTGCACATGTAGTTTTTCCCCACCCTGGATTTGAAAATACTGTTTTTATAGAATACTAAGATACTTTTGGAATTTTCGTTGAATTAAATTGCAAAAACAACAGAATTGCCACCACCACCTTACTTAGATTAAAAAAATACACTTTGTTCGCCTCTACATCTTCATAAATTGATGACCATATTGCATTGATTTGAAAAATACAGCGTTGATTAGCGAAAATACACAAAAAATACAGCGTTGCATTGATTAGCCAAAATACAGAGTAGTACCTTAACACACGTCTCTCTGTCGTATCCAAACTCTACCATGGCAGATATGAAGTTTTCGTTCGCCGTAAATTCACCATTCTTTGATCCTGATTCCATTCCCTAAAAAGAGTAATATCTTAGTTAACTTTCCAAAATTAAAATAAACGAAAAATGGGTTGTAAGACACTAAGGTTATGTAACATACGATTTTTATAGACATAAATTGGAAATCAGTAGACAGTGTTTGTTTGGAATTTAACAGCCAATAGCAAGATTTTTTTTTTCCATCCTAGCCATAAGCCAAGATTACAAAATACCTGTCCTATTTCAAAAATTTATGAGTAAAAGAGTGATGTTCAGACATTTTGTAGAACTATGCGCTGCTAAAAGTAATCTACGAGATCCAGAATCAATTACGGAGTACAATAAATTATAATGATTGGTCATCTAATCATGTGTTGAATCCTAAAAGAAAACATCACCAGTTAACAGATTGGTCGCCTCTCCTATATGCTTCATTATCATTAATAGTTTTACACAATTTTAAACTTGGCATATCACTCCAGGAAGTTAATATTGCGCATGTGTAGTGCATTAGATTAACATCGCTTCTTAGTCACTAAGGGTATTTCGCCAACCATGCAGATTGTTGCCGGAAAGCCAGGGCTGCCAAATTTTTTTTTAAGGAGTGTGTCATATTTTTTTCCGAAAATGTGCTTTTTGCGTCATCTCAGATTCTATAATGTGTCACAAAATGTGTCACATTTTTTCGCTACAAGTGGTATCATATTTAATTGTCAAATCTTTAATTAGGGTTTTGAATATATAATCTTTTCCAAATCAGTTCAAAAAGGAGTAAACTTAACCTTATCCTATTATCTTGGGATCATGACCTTTTTTTGTGACGTCATGAAAGAAATAGAAATATTCGATTAAATTAATGTTACACACTATGAATTTGTGTCTGGACGGCCAACGAGGCAAGTTTACATTTATAAAAGTTTTAGGGAGAATCAATTCCGACAGCAAATTGAAAATAGACTTTTCGTATGACGTCATAATCGTAATCGGCTTTATTGGCTAAGCTTTTTATTAACTCAATATGTAAGCCATTCAACCAGCATCAATCTAGTATTTTGTCATATTTTTTGGTGCCTTTTTAGGCCAGATGGATTATTCTAAAGGAAAGACATCTCGGGAAATTTGTAATCTTGTCCCAGGTTGGATACCCCTCCTGTACTCCTAAAAATGGGAGTTGCTGCTTATACACACAGCTTAGGTAAACTGCATGCTGTTTATAAGTACGTACCAGTTGGCTACATTAAATACTCAATCAAGAAGCCAATTAAGTTCAGATACTCAGCGTGCATTTTGATTTGAAATTTCCGCCTATGGCTGTTTTTTTTCGCGTGGTTTAAATTTTAAATACGGTGATGGCATCTGTCCTGTATTCTGCACTGTTTGTGTACTATTGCCATCGTTAGGCAGCGCTATTTCCTTCCATTAATTTGTAGCTTTTCTGGAGGTAGAAAATTGAAATTTTACTTTTCTTTTATTACCATTTAAAAATCAAGACTAGGATGAAAAAAAATGTGTCCTTTTTTTGAAAAATGTGTCATTTTTGTCGATTGTGTCAGTTTTTATTGAAAAATGTGTCATTTTCGTCGATTGTGTCATCATTTCGTCTGAATGTGTCAGTGTGTCACGCACCATCAAATTGTGTCATTTTGACACAAAATGTGTCAATTTGGCAGCCATGGCCGCAGCTGGGTTTGAACTCGGGGTACTGCATTAATACGCTGAGATCAAACCTACAGCGCCAGCACTAGAAACACTCGAGCTGACAAATCGTGATCTGCCTTTTGTTGGCTAAAAGTTGTAAATTCGTTGTATATGCCTGATTGTAATTCCTTGCGTTCAAATTTCATAAACATATACATTCAAAATATTCAATGATAGAAAAAAGTGGTGACCGCTATTGTACGAAAAATAGCTCAACCAGGGTTACCACCCAGTAAAAAAGTAAATCATTACAATCTTGAAAAAAAATTTACTAAATTCGTACACAAATCACTAGATTATTGAATAAAACCATTAAAAATCACTAGAATTATGACACTTTCTATCATTGTGATTAACAATTGTTTCATTTCTTTACAATACTTCTATACAGGCGTATCTAAAGGAAAGGGGTAAAATTACCCCCCTAGATATGGAAAATAGCTTTAGATTGATGTTTTGCCTTTTCTCAAGCGAAAATTACCCTTGAAATTTTGAAAAATGCTTTTTTTCATCTTTATGCAGAAAATAGAACAAAATCCTTACTTTGTCCTTGTCTTTTTTGGGATTGGTACTATTCGCTTATACTCCGATGACTGAAAACTGGTTATCAGTGAACTATTCGAAATATTTGCTTTGTCATTTTTAATTTCCTTTTTCCTTGTCGATTCAAATCTCAATTTTTTCTCCAATAATATAGAGACTATTTTTTTTTTCTCTTGTTGAGCTGGTATAATTACTATGACACCAGCGACAATTTTGTGAATGGCCTTTTCATAATTTCATGAAAAAAAACTATACCACGCTTCACAAAGTTCGACAAGCATCAGTCTAAAAAAAGAGGTACTTCTTAATTATACAGAACACTCCTAAGAAGCAACGTTAAGTCAAAATACGATGAAAATATGAAAATTTAGTTTATATAACAATACAATTTGGGCTATATATTTGCACATTAGGGGGGGAGGGAGTAAAGTTACCGAACCTTATCCCCGCCCCCCTAATTTGCGAACATATAGCCCAAGTTAAACAAGTCCAATGCATTCACTCACCTGTTATTTGTCTTTGTAACTATGCAGCTGGTTTTTCATAGATCTTATATTATCCTTATCATCTATAGCATACTTTCACCCCCAGACCTATCCTCAAGACCCACTTGGGTCACGTTAAATCTATAGGTATGGTCTTGGAACCTTTTAACTATGCTAAACAAAATGGCTATGTCAAACTTTGTATCGATCATTTCTTTGGGGAAAAGGGAGGTGGGCTAGTAGCCGTGCAATCTTTATTTCAAATAAAAGGAACACCTGAAATTTTACTTTCCGTTAAAATGAGCCCCCTCCCGATCCTCTAGGACAGTCGGTTCGTTACGATCGTCCCCGGAAAAAAATTAATACACATCCGTGTTTTTCTTCTGACAAATAATACAAAATCGAATATTTTTGCGGATAGGGGTTTGAAACCACTACAGAAGGGTTCTCTCATACGCCGAATCTAATGGTTTGATTTTAATTCAAATTCTTTGACTTTTAATGGGTGTTTCCTCCCTCTTTCAAGAAAATTTTCCAGTTTCTTAGCTATTTATGGGTAAAACTACGCTTAATGAATATTATATATTTAGAATCAACATAGTAAGCCGATGATATAACGACTGATATCACAATTCTGTTTCTAGACTTTCGGTTAATATTGTCGCTCCATTCTTACAGTTCGTTTCCATAAATTTTTTGATATGTTAGGACAGAAATCGAAAAACTTAAAGAATATGACTTTAACTGCGCTTCTTAGGCGTTTCAATTACAAATAAGAGAATTTAGAAAAATATTGGAACCCCCCTTCTTACTCCTAACCGACTTCAATAATCAAACTACAATCAATTTAATCCATCTAGTTATATTACAAATCCTATTATAAAAGCACTAAGTCCTGTTTTTTGGCATTAAAAAATTATATTTAATCTATTCCTACCTTCTTATTTTTCAATGACTCCATTTCTGTTCTATTTGCAGACATTGAGGGTGTAGTCACATCCACCATTCACTCCACTTTCAATGATTTTAACAAAACGAAATCTAATTTAGAACTGATTGGTTATTGAGAAAACCCCCCATAACTATGAAGACAAAATTTGACCTGCGAAAATTTGGTGAGACGGGAGGTATAGAATATTTTTGCAATTTAGCGAAGTTTGCCAATTATCTTGATCATAGCACTCTAAGGTGTATATCTGTAATGGACTTGTGGTGGAAAATCGAAAATTTCAAAGGCTATATATTTCCATAAGTGCAAATCTGGAACATATCAGGAACTGCATTGAATTTCTTTTTTTTTTTTTAATTAGCTCCTCGAATGACTTATTCGATTAAATCATGAATCCATGCTCTTTATTTTGAACTACTACTATCACTACTACTAATAACTCACCGGAGCACTAAGCCACCTGAGGCCAACACAACTACGCACGTTCCTCCTCCAACCCATCTATTCAAGGCCTCCCTCTTTACACCCTCACAGAAAGTTCCCATTTCCTTTAAAAATTTATTATTACATCCTCCTACCCCAGACGAGGACGATCTGCTTTTCGTTTAACCCCAGACGGGTGATCTGTCTTTATTTTGAAAAATCATTAGATTTAGGATAAAATCAAAATTTTTAGGACAAAAATCCCTATAGATCACTAGCTAGAAGAAAATAACTAGGCAACATAAAAATCACTAGAAATAGTGATAAATCTCTAGAGGTAGCAATATTCCAGCCAACTGATTCACCTGTCTAAAATTTAACAGCTTGGGTGCCAAAGATTCGTCTTACAGTGTCAAGCATGAAGTACCAGAACAAGAGGAAGGCCTAAAAACAAACTACGACTTAGCTAACGAGCTAAACTTACAAACAAGGTTGCTGTTCGGTAAAATAAAAAAAAAACGGAAATTGTAATTTTAATGCAGTATATGCGTTCTTGGTCGTAGACTGCCTTCTCAAAACTAGAATACCAACACTAATTTTACGTTATTCCCGCGATTCCAAAATGCATCACTATAAAAGTAAAACAGTTCAAAAAAGGGATGAACTTTTTTATTGACAGTGAGCAGATATAAAATTTAACTGGATATTTCGAACACATATAATATAATACTTATATGTGTTCGAAATATCCAGTTAAATTTTATATCTGTTCACTGTCAATAAAAAGGTTTCATCCCTATTTTGAACTGTTTTACTTTCGTCGTGGAAAGGCAGTGTGGTCTTCGAAGTTATCTGCATCACTATAATAGCACGAAATAACTGGATTAAAAAAAAAATCGTCAAAAACCAGTAGCAAGAATAGACACTAATAGACTGAACAAGAAAAAAAACCTCAGTAGACACAGAGATAAATCATTACGGATTGGTAACACTGCCAACAAATATCACCACCTCTCTTCTATTCAAACAGAAGAGCGCTTGGACCGCCGCCGCGAAGAAAGTTGACTGGTGGCTCTTCTTGGATGCCTTAAGGACCCCTGGAGACCCAAGAGTACCTGAGGTAAGGATGTTGTACTAATTAATTTATTTACGCAACATCCTTAGAGAGATTAAAAAATAGTGGATTTTAAACGGACAAATGAAACTTTCTCAAAAGTAAATGTTTAGGTTAAACCACCACTAGCCATATCAACATTCACATATTGGGGAAACAAGTGCACCTATTACTACTACTACTAATAACTCACCGCAGCACCAAGCTGCAGCAAAAGTGCACCAATTCGGGAAATCCAGAATGTGGGGCGAGTTTTTTTTGCGATTATTTTTATAAGGATACAAGAAAAGTATTTCAGAAATAGAATCAAAATAAAGAACTTTTTTAACTTAGTGTGTAGTTACAACACCTTTCCATTGGTGCCCTGTGTTGAACGCAATAAGGATACAAGTTCATCATATTGATAAAAGAGTGCCAAAAAGCTACTAAAACCGGTGATTCTAAAATGCAAATACACATTTTCAATTAAAGCAGCTAATTGTAACTTCAGTGTTTTTTGTTGCTAATTTATTGATTTTTCTCAAAAATCTAGGGACTTTTGTGTCGATTTAATGATATCTTTTTCAAGAATCTAGTGATTTATTTTTTTTGCCAAGAGACAATGCTGTTAACAAATCTTTCATGCTCACACAAATTTGTTTTGATTTTCAGAAGAAATACTACAAAATGCTGGCATCACACACTTATATAACAATGCCCGCTGCCCACTAGCAATATTTTAAAGATTCCTACTATTGAAAAAATTGCAAAAAAATGTACTAGTATTGCAAAAAAAATGTTTGGATTTATACAATTTGGGCTATATATTTCCACATTAGGAGGGGGGTTAAAGCGTTTGGACAGCGCGAAGTTAGAAAACGGTTTTAGTTCATAACTAAAATCGTTTTGCACAATAACTTGCAGATAACTTGAACATAACATTGCACAATAACTGCAGCTAACACATTTTGCTTACAGAACCACTATACCTTCCCCTGACCTAATATGCAAACTTATAGCCCAAATTAAATAAGTCCAGTGCATTCTGTCATTCGTCACCTGACTTTGTGACTATGAAACCGGTTTTCTCAGGTTTTCATTCGGAGCAAAATTTTGAGTGTGTTTTGAACGTCTGGCAAGTACCAAAAGTTTATACCATCATTCATGTTACGCTTATTAATTTGTATTACATCTAACTAGTTATATTATCTGATTGGCCACCTCTGTCCTAATAAATTAAAAAGTCACCAAATATTGATAAACTTTCAACATATTTGAAAAATATATTGAAATATATTACTTTCTTGATAATATGTGCTTTAATGTGATTATTCATAGTATTAGCAATTAAATAGCCTATCCTGTTATGGTAAAATGATTTGGCACAATTGAGTTTGTATTATTATTTAGAGCTTCTAAATCTATTGATACATTTCATGATATCGTGGTTGTTATGGCAACTTGAAAGCAAAACTGAACTAAAGACTGGGACAAATTAAAATAAGTAGTTGTGTTGATAAACAGTGCGGACTACCATGCTGGAAAGAATAGATTCGGGAAATGGGACATTTCAGTTTCGGAAAAAGAGTGAACGACTGGATTGGAATCTATTAGGTAAGAAAAAAGTATGACGGAGGGGTAAATTTTCCCTTTTGCTGGTTAATTCGTCAGCTAAAGGGTGAACTGTTTTTCGAATACAAGAAATTACCACCTTTACAAATGTGTCAAATCCCCACCCCTACCAACTCTCTAATGGGGATATATACAGAAGCTTGGTGATATTGTGTATTGTCTATATTTCCGAATTATGTCAAAATTTTTCTAATTGGCCTTATAAAGCTGCTGGTGATAGGCTAATAGCAAAAAAACTACAACCGCACAAAATCGGAGACTATTCTAAGCAAAGGTATGGATTCAATAAAGAGGGAGGGGTCATTTGCAAGGGACGTGAGTAGTACAACCAATGGTGCGTGTAACATTCAATTCAACTTTGTTCAACCCAAACCAAATAAAAGACACATTTATGTTCATCTAGTCCAATAAAAATATGGTTTGTACTCGGCATTTGAGTAACAGAAATGTTCCAGTCACCAAATTGTAAAAAAAAAAAAAAAAAAAAAAAAAAAAAAAAAAAAAAAAAAAAAAAAAAAAAAAAAAAAAAAGTTTAATGACATATACAAGATCGGGCGAGTAGAAATATTATTTTTTTCAGGAGAAGGGGGGGGTCTCAAATTCAAATTTCGGGAATATTTTCTGGATCAAAAGATCATTTCCTATTAATACAAGTCCAAGGAGACCGAAAATGATATTGAAATCGGAGATTTTTACCGTTTAGAACCCTATTTCCACCCCAAGCGAGGTAAAATTTCTGCAATATTTTCTGGATCAAAAGGTTATTTCCTATTAATATAAGTCCAAGGAGACCGAAAATGATATTGGAATCGGAAATTTTTATCGTTTAGAACCCTATTTCCACCCCAAGCGAGGTCATAGGGGATGAAAAATCTGAATCTTAGTTTGTGCAGTATTTAGTGGATTGAAAGGTCGTTCCCTATTAACTCAATTCTGGGAGACCAAAAATGACATCAGAATTGGAAACTTCCATCATTAGTACCCCATTTTTCACTCTGAGTGAGGTGAGAGGGGTTAACCTTGCTTAGCTATTAGAACAAGGAGGGACCCTCTTCATTGCAATTACACGTCCATGAGCTCATATACGATCTAGGCTAATATTGGGCTTTTCTATTAGTTTCAACGTAGCTTCAGAAGTAGGGAGGGGATGTGTAATTTCACAAAGAACGATATTTTTTACAGGAAGTTTTTTTTTGTTCAGGGGTAAAGAGATTATTCTTCGAATACTTTTTTAAGGTCTGTCTTGACCCTTCCAATCTAATTTTCACCCTCTAATTCCACCATTTCGCAGGGGAGGGGGGTATGAGCAGCACTGGCACATGTTAAAGTAGTAAAAATAGGGATTTAGGGATCTCTTTCTAGTCGAAAAGGGGACCAGTCTAGGGACCATTCTGGACGCAAAACGGACTTCAAGGCTAAGTTGACACCAAATGACACTTGAGTAAGAAAACAAAATGAGAATAATCATTTGCAGACATCTCTCCATAATCAGAGACCAAGTGATAATTAAAAACAGACCCCATATGAGATTCATCACGTCATGGGAGGAGCTTTTTCTGAACGCTATACTTTCGAATGCAAAAAATCAGGTTCAAAAATATGATAAAAGAGATAAGGGTATGGTAACTAGAACACACAATCTATTTGTTTCCCTTTTTCTGCACTGCCTTCTGCTGGAACACAGATGTGATCAGCACCTGTTTCTTTCACTGTAACTGCTGCTGGGTTTCAAAAGTAGCAGCTACCTTTTTGTGTTTATTATTCATTGACAGAGTCTTACCTATCATGGCATGCGCTAGCTGTATCTGGACCATGTCCTTTTTTTCAATGCCTTTTCCAGTCGGTTATGAGCTTCTTTCAGCAACTCTTCTGCGGCCTGTTGCTTGGAACCAAACGCTTCATTTCTTTTCAAAGATTTTTCAAGAGTCTCTATTTTCTATCTTTTCAAATAGGTTTCAGCGAGCTGCAGCTGTCTCAGCTGTTCTCTTGCCTCCAAATTTTGTCGCTCTTTCTCAGTTTTATTTTCTTTCAAGGTTTTTTTCCTGTAGTAGAAACAAATTATAGCTCTTTCTAGTGGATTTGGATGTTTTTATCAAGCCTTCTGTGATAGCAACATTTTGCACACGTCCTACAAATCTGCCCAACCCATCTTTCACGAATAGTTTTACATTCGAAGTTCGCTCATTCATCGAAGCTCTTTCTTCGCTCAGAACTCGCCCGAGATTGTAGAAACCCATCTCAATACTGGCAGACCCGTATGCACCGGTCAAAGCATTTTTTACAACTTCAGACAAGTTTGGATATTTCCCTCCCTGAATCACGTTGTTCCATTTGTCGTCGATCCTTCCTGGATCCAATGGAAATCCAGATAGCTGGACTAGCTTAAACTCGTCAACTAGCATGTCCTTTTGCATCGTGATGGATAACTTCCTAGTAATATATATTAAACTCTAATCAGAAACTGGGTTTGAAACATCATTGGGATGCAGAAAGGTTAACGCTTTCAAAAACTGCAAAAATCTCCGCCGAGTTTTTGCTTAAGGACATATCTTGCGGCCACAGAATAATGCTTCTGGACACTCTGCATGAACAAGCGTTATGGAAGCTCGTCTACTGACTCGAGACAGTCGACAATCACGTCACTCACAACTGTCTGTAGCAGTAGCAAAAAGTTCTTTTCATCTTCGAATGGCTGAAGCGTTAGTTCGTCCCTAAGCTTTTCGGTTGCTACAGGTTTTAAAACTCGTCCAGCCAATGTCAAGATCAGGAGATTCAACTCCGCATGGAGTTTATGCACTAGGGGCACTTCCTGTTGAAAATTTTCAGTGAAACGTATAAAGAGGTTCGAACTATCAACAACAAACTGACACTCTGCATTCATGATTGGTTGTTTGATCAGCCAGATGATCTCTTTCTTTAGTCTAGAAACGGCAGGTCCTATTTTTAACCATCTGGTGGATACATCTTTCAAAAGCCGAAACATAGGAACGCCATTTTTCTGCCGAATCTTCTCGGTGTCTCCTTGTTTAGCCAGCCAGCCACTAAAAAAGTACTACCCTTGGATGATCAGATCGGAACAACTTTCGTCGATTTCCTGCAAACCCTTCCAAAAAGCGTAGGGTACCAAATGTATCTTGTAGGTGATACCAAATGTATCAAGGAGACCTTCGGCACCTGTCAATTCACGTTTTCCACTCTCAATCAGTCGGAGAAGTTTTTTGTTCACGTTCGTACCGTAACAAATTAGCACTAGTATTTTCGGGATAGATAAACCATTTTCATCGATCGTTCTGGCTATTTATGACTTCAGCCACTTTCTACAACTCGTTTCATCTATTCGGACCAGAATCGGATCATCATTTGAGCTCTTTCTTACTTTCTGAGTTTGTAGTTTTGTTAAGCTCGACAACATAATAAATGTTGTCGACTTCATCAAAGGTAATCTTCCGGAAATGGGGTCCAAGAGCTTCCGTTAAAAAAAACAAAAAAAAACGCACTTAGTTCGCCCGAAGAAAAACTTTGCCACTGCATCTCTGAACATTTTTCCAAATACATCTGCTATTCCGTCTGCAGACTTCCCAGGATAGTCAGACTCCATCATCTTCAGAGCCCATGTAATTTCTACAACTGTTGTTTCATCCCGCACTAGATAAGCACCTAAGTGCATGGGCAGTTTTGCTGGTTCGCCCCTCTCTATGGAAGATGCTACCGAGAAACGAAGCTGATTATGGTAGCATGCTTTGTCAGCAGTTCTGGGGTGTTGCAGTAAAGCGTAAGAGCCTTATGGCAGACATGCGAAGTATTGAGGATAGAACAGTAGAAAGAGAACAGATCTCTCGGAACGGCTCCCCACCACTCTTTCTTTTGGCGTCCCGTCACATCTGTCTCTTCCAACCAAGTCTACTTGAATTTGCACTTTCCCGTTTTTATTCAAACTGAGACTTCAAACCCTAAACCGTAACAAAGAAGATAGTAGAAAAATATAAAGGCTATTATCAGAAATGCATTCAAATAAAAAAGGGCGCTAGGAAGTAGTTTAATAGTTCGAAAAATGTGCGTACACTCACAGTCTGGCTAGAAACCTGACTAACACTGCGTCCTCCGTATTTTGAGCTTGGACCCATTCTCTGGTGCGGCATAATGGCGCGAATAAACGTTAAGGCAGCTGGCAGCTCCATGGCACTGGTTACGAGCAATAGTATAAAAAGGTCTTGTATGTGCATGAACCCCTTAATATTATTGTGGCGTTTTAGGTTCAATTTCAAAATTATCACATTTTTTTTCTGCAATAAACTTACACAATTAAAATTAGCCAAACATTGCAAAATTGACTTTCGCTTGGAAACACTTTGTATTCAGTTCAAATTTTATTTACTAATTTCTTTCACCATCCATTTATTTCATTTATTCTATCATTTTGTTTTTCAGTATTGCGCAAATATCCATCAGTCTCAATAAATACAAATATCCAAAAGTCAGTTTGAAACTCAAATCATTTTCAAATGACAATTTTTCCGGCTTTCTATAACACTCTTTAAAATTCCAGTTCATATCACCCGTTATTCGCTCTTTACTAAGATGCAATCTCAGTTGTAACCGTGACATGTGATCCAGAGAAAGACACCAGGAAATTTCTAGCCAACAACTCATCTAACATCAATCAAGCCCCACTCTTTTCCATATTAAAAACCATGTTTGAATCATTGATTATTTGCATTATTCACGACCCTTGGGAGGGGCATGCACACCGAAGGTATTTTTATTAGACCTTATAAATTTTTATTATTAAATTATAGTGTTATATTAGACCTTTTATAAAACTTTTTCGCAATTAAGATGAATAGAAAGACAGGTCATCTAAGACTAGAACATTGGAAGGCAATTTAATGACAGTGTTTTCGTGCATAACCCCGGGTTCTCACTGCTGCGATTTTGTGCAAAATGCAGCGACATGCAACAAACGATGCAAAACCATCCGTTTTGCTGCAAAGTCGGATGCGTTGAATAATTTCAATTCATACGACAAATTACATGGGTTGTTCTGATTCAAAAAACAAATAATTAAAAAATTAAAAAAAAAATCAAAAATCGGTTTGAGAGTCTGATTTGAATCCTTCTAGAGTTTATCGCAGCAACATGAAGTCTGTTCTGTCAGAAAAAAAATCGTGTCGGAATCGACGCAGCAGTGGGAACCAGGGGTAACTGAAAATTTTGACGCTTCAAAAGGCTCAAGAAGAAATACAACATATATTCCAAGACTGTATAAGTTGCATGGAGGAAATAGCAGAAGAATTGTAAGGACAATCAGTAATGTCTTTCATTTGGTTATGAGACTACCTGTCTGAGATATTTTATGAATTTTCTTTGCTTCAATTTTTTTCTACTTTTCTTGATTTTATTGCATTGAACTATAATTTTAACTATTATTTGTAGAAGCCATTTAATGATATTAATATTTTTGTAAGCCTGAAATTTGATGCTTTCCCTTTTTCCCTTTCTTTGAAACGAAATTATTCAAACTAAAATGTTTATGATAAAAGGAATATTTTATATAGGAAAAATGAACGCCCTTAAAACACACTTTGTAGGTGTAGGCTCTATTGTGGTGCCTTTAACGTTTAAGAGTATCAAGAAAAGCACAATATTCCTGCGCAAGACTAATTTGTTTATTCTGTTACTCGAATCCAGGAATTCTGCAGCCTGCTGTTTCAATCAGGTTTAACACCTTTGCACCCGATTTGACACCATTTCCACCGGAAACGACGCCCTTTGCACCCGATTTGACACCCTTTCCACCAGAAATGAGGCCCTTTGCACCCGATTTGACGCCCTTTCCACTGGAAATGAGGCCCTTTGCACCCGATTTGACACCATCTCCACCGGAAACGACACCCTTTGCACCCAATTTGACGCCATTTCCACCGGAAATGAGGCCCTTTGCACCTGATTCGACGCACATTGCAAAAAAAATAACTGTGGGGGATCTCTTTCCTTAATTTTATGTTTGCTTTTTGCCTTAACCTGAATTCGTTGTGTTTGCTCTTTGCGTTTATTCATGTTTTCCGAGATTATCAATTAATATTTACAATATACTCCCAACTCCCATTGCTGTTACCGTCTTCAACATGTTGAACTAATTTTATGCGCCTTGAATAACAGTATTGCATTAAATCTTTGACATTTGCTGGGACACTATTTAGGTCATCAAATAAACATCGTTCGAAATATCCGGATAGGCGTTCAGTTGCGTTACTTAGATCAGCTAAGTTTTCCTAAAATATGTCTGGCATATTGTTTGCTTTCACATAATAACAGAAAACATAAGCAAACATCAGCACTCTTCGACATTGCCGAAGCTCAACCAGTGCCTTTTTAAGATATTCTGCTTCAGCCAACATATAAAGGCTCGTCATTATTCCAATTCTCTCTTCGATAGCTGAATTAAGGGTATTGGCCTCCAGTCTTAAGCTCTGCATCTGAATTATATAGCTTTCATAAAAAATCAGATAGCGTGCGCGGTCGAAAGATTGCTGCTTTGCAGTACTTTTTGCTACCTAAAATTTTTCTACTAATGCTAATTTTCCATCATTTTCACAAATGTGATCTATATCCACAAGAAGCCCTTTCATAAATCATATGGTTGCAACCTTCATTTTTTTCTATAAACACAAAACATTTCGGACACAGTTTTTTGTGAACCGCAAACCAAAAAAGAGTTTCACTTTCATCATTACATTTTTTAATCCACTGATTATAAATAGAGCAACTGATTGGATTATGACCACCGAGAAGGCCACACTTAAAGCAGAAAATCTCACCACATTTGCATTGCACAGTCAGAGAGCTGAAATTGTCAAGCCGAATTCCGTTATTGCAACCAACTCCTGGACACCATCGCAGAAACATGTTACACTCAACAAAGCTGTTGGTTATAAGTTGGTGGTATTTCAAGAGTACTTTAGAATCATTTGCTAAATCTAACACAGTTGTATCGCTAAAGAAAACGCCACACTTGAATGTGAGAAATTCAACCGTTTGACTAACTCCTTCTTCTACAATTTTTAAGGATAAATATTCACACAAGCAGTTGCGACAAAACCAATGGCCACACTCGGCATTACCCATATTGTTCGAAGGCTGCTCATTCATACAGATACCACAGTATTCCAACTGCAAATCTTCTTTACTAAGCTTATTCATAGCATGCTTAATTGGTTGTTTTTTAAAGGGTGATTCAACATGAGCCTCTTGGGATATTTTGTCTTGACTCCCATCATAGTAACGCTCCAATAGATTCTCAATGTTCCATTTAAAACCGTGGAGGATTGTTCTAGTGGTTGTTTTTGGAAAATGTAAGAAGCTGTTAGTTTCTCGAATAACTTTAGACATAAAGCTAACAATTTGCTCAGGCGTGAAAACCTCATAGCTGTCAGACTGCTCCTCTGACGGGCTTATCGCAACAACTTCTTCTGATTCGTCCTCTCCGTCATCAGACTCATCAGACGACATATGGTTATGTATAAAGTCTACCTCCTATTTATCTTCAGCAAAACCCTGTGATTCATTTGAATTAACACAGTTACTCGTCCTTCCACAATCAGGATGATTACAATGGCGCGAAGCGCCACCCCAACAGCTAGTGTCTATCTATCTATCTATCTTCTATATATATAAAAATAAGTTGTCTGTGTGTGTGTGGGTCTGTCGGGTGACGTCATGTTTGTGTGTTGACTGACGTCATGTTTTCGACTGACGAAATTACAGACCGGGACATCGGGACACAAATGACGACCGGGACACCGGCACATAGGGAATATAAATGACGACCGGGACACTCAAAGAGAAAGCGACCGGGACACAAGGAATGTTCGATTAGCAATCACCATAAACAAAGCAGAGGGACACAAATGACGACCGGGACACAGGGAGTATAAATGACGACCAGGACATAAGTAAGAAAAACTAAAAAAACTAAAAAAAGGTAAAAGCTACAAAAAACTAAAAAGAAAAAGAACTAAAAACTAATAAAAAAACTAAAAAAGCTAAAAAACTAAAAAGAAAAAAAAGGAAAAAAATGAAAAATAAAGGAGAAAAACAAAACTAAAAAAAATAAAAATATAAAAAGAAAAAAAGGGAAAAAATATAAAAAATTATTTCATCATATACCAATTCAAAAACGAATGTATATACAGACCGGGATACAAATGACGACCGGGACACAGGGAATATAAATGACGACCGGGACACAGGGACACAACTACAACGGGGACACCAGGGGGCACAGGGGGATATATAAATGACGACGGGGACACAGGGAATGTTCGATTAGCAATCACCATCAACAAAGCTCAAGGGCAATCATTAGAATCATGAAGGTATAACTAAAAAAACTAAAAAAAAGGTAAAAAACTAAAAAAAGACCAATTCAAAAACGAATGTATATACAAACCGGGACACCAGGATACAAATGACGACCGGGACACCGGGACACAAGGAATATAAATGACGCCCGGGACACTCAAAGAGAAATCACAGACTGGGACACCGGGACACAAATGACGACCGGGACACAGGGAATATAAATGACGACCGGGACACAGGGACACAACTACAACGGGGACGCCGGGGGGCACAGGGGGATATATAAATGACGACAGCGACACAGGGAATGGTCGATTAGCAATCACCATCAACAAAGCTCAAGGGCAATCATTAGAATCATGAGGTATAGATCTGAATACGGATTGTTTTACCATGGACCATTATATGTTGCATGTTCAAGAGTCAGTAAACCTGACAATCTATTTATATGCACAGACAATGGGACAGCAAAGAATGTTGTATATTCGCAAGTTTTACGTAGTTAAAACATATATATATATATATATATATATATATATAAACATATACATATACATATACATAAACATATATATATATATATATATATATATATCATGAAAAGAGAAATCACCAATGCTACAGCATAAACACAAAAAAAAAAAAAAAAAAAAAAAAAAAAAAAAAAAAAAAAAAAAAAAAAAAAAAAAAAAAAAAAAAAGGAGACAGAAGGAGAAAAGGAAGACTATTTTCCTAAATTAGTGATTAATATAGACCAGCACTTGAATGAGGCCTTAACCCTACTCATCCATACAATCACATAGGTCAAACAGCATAGCCACACACAATAAACCATAAAGAATAATCCATGGACAGGCAGTCATGTCGTAAATAAGTATAAGTCGTCATTTACCAAACCATAGAAAAAATAATATAGACAAATAATTCAGAGGCAACACCCAACATAAGGGCTCATCAGGAGAATACACTGGCCTATATAGGGTTTCGCCACTCTAAATTCTCTACCCAGCACAGTGTTGTGGCTACCACAGAATATCCATGGCATCCCCGCGTCAGGTATCACCCCCAAAATACATGTCTATGAAAAAAAACAGCAAATGTAAAACAACCAAGTAAAACCAAAACAAGCTTATCCTGTTAATATATCCCTCCCTTTAGCAACAATAGGTAAACTAAATATTATAAATTTTACCAAATCACAAATATTAACACATTGCAAAAAACCTGAATGAACTAAACAATTATATAATTCATCTTTACCATGTGGCTAATTTTTTAAAAATTCCGCTCAAATAGAAACACAATTCAAAATAAATGGCGCTGTGACAACATTTCTCGAACCTCCGAAATTAGTCAAAAATTTCTTTAAGTATTTCTAGATAATTCTTTTGATATTTATTTAAAAGTTCGTTATAATGAAAACTAAATTTTTTAAATTGCCAAGTTAATTTATTTGCAGAAAAACCTCTTGATATCAATTTTTGGCTTAAGATTTTACATCTATTTTTAAAATCAATATAATTACTACAAATCCTTGCATAACGAAGTAACTGTGAGAAAAACGCTGAATATGTGATATTTGAGTGTATATTACTTTCAGGGAATGGGAAACTAATCACTTCAAAATCAAAATCATCCGTTTTATTATACATTTTAAAACTTAATTTATTATATATATATATATATATATATATATATATATATATATATATATATATATATATATATATATATATTATATATATATATATATATATATATATGTATATATATATATATATATCTATATTCACAGGTGGGGCATAGGGACACAACTACAATGGCGCGTAACTCATATGGCGCGTAACGACTTACGCGCGCGGGGGGGGGGGGGGCTTGGGGGGGTGGCGCGAAGTGCCACCCCAACAGCTAATATTTCATATTTATATTGTGTAACTTAGATGCAAATAATAGTTAGAGAAGGCAATAGCATTTTATATTGACTCTGCTAGTTAATATGATTAATTGTTTTCCAGCTTGTTTTACTTTAGTTTTTAATTTTTTTTCTGGGGACAGACAAACTATTTGTGAGGATTTTTTGGATCTTTTAGTTTCCCAAGATAAACAAGGGAAACATTTTATTAGTTTTCCCTCCCAATATCTTACATTTAGAATAATTGGGGTAGTTCATCAAGTTTAACACGTCATTGAGATTTGATACGTCATCGAAACCTAATCAGAATAATTGGAATTACTGAATTCAGCTTTATTATTAATTTTAATTGTTGCCTTGTACTTACGCATGTTTTTTATTTTTACTTTGGTCTCTTTTCCTCTTGTATTTCATTACTCCACTTTTGTCTTATTGTTATTTTTATTGTTGCATGGAGGGAATAGCGAAAGATTTGTAAGGACAAGCACTAATATCTTTCGTTTGGTTATAAGACTACCTGTCTGAGTTTTTTTTATGAATTTTCTTTGCTTCTATTTTTTTTTTACTTTTCTTGATTTTATTGCATTGAACTATAATTTTAACTATTATTTGTAGAAGCCGTTTAATATCATTACTTTTTTTCTGTCAGCCTAAAATTTTATGCTTTCCCTTTTTCCCGTTCTTTAACACAAAATTATTCAAACTAACTTGTTTATGATAAATGGAATATTTTACATAGGAAAAATGAACACCCTTAAAACACACTTTGTAGCTGTTTTCTTAGGCGCTATTGTGGTGCCTTTAATGTTTAAGAAGATCAAGAAAAAAAAAAACAATATGCCTGCGAAGGACTAGTTTGTTTATTCTGTTACTCGAATCCAGGATTTCTGCAGCCTGATGTTTTAATCAGGTTTAACACCTTTGCACCCGATTTGGCGTCATTTCCACCGGAAACGACTCCCGTGGCACCCGATTTGACGCCCTTTCCACTGGAAATGACGCCCTTTGCACCCGATTTGACATCTTTTGCACCTGACTCGACACCCTTTGCACCTGATTCGACACCCTTTGCACCTGATTCGACACCCTTTGCACCTGATTCGACACCCTTTGCACCTGATTCGACACCCTTTGTACCTGATTCGACGTACATTCCACCAGAAATTAACAGTGGGGGATCTTTTTCCTTAGTTTTATGTTTTCTTTTTGCCTCAACCTGAATTCGTTGTGTTTGCTCTTTGCGTTTATTCATATTTTCCGAGATTATCAATTAATATTTACCTATACTCCCAACTCCCATTGCTGTCACCGTCTTCAACATATTGAACTAATTTTTTGCGTCTTGAATAACAGTATTGCATTAAATCCTTGACATATATTGGGACTCTATTTATTTCATCAGAGAAACCTCGTTCCAAATATCCGGATATGCGTTCAGTCGCATTACTTAGATCAGCTAAGTTTTCCTGAAATATGTCTGGCATATTGTTTGCTTTCACATAATAACAGAAAACATAAGCAAACATCAGCACTCTTCGACACTGCCGAAGCTCAACCAGTGCCTTTTTAAGATTTTCTGCTTCAACCGACATATTAAAACTCCTCAACATTCCCATTTTCTCTTCGATAGCTGAATTAAGGGTACTAGCCTCCAATTTTAAGCTCTGCATCTGAATCATATATTTTTCATAAACATTCAGATAGCCTGCGAGGCCGTAATATTGCTTCTCTGCAGTACTTTTTGCTACCTCAGATTTTTCTTGTATTGCTAATTTTCCATCATCTTCACAATTGTGAATTGAAGAGGCACGATTTTTCCAAGGCTTACGGCATACCCAGCAAAATTCATAACTACAAGAAACCCTTTTACACACCATGTGGTTGCAACCTCCATTTTTTTCTATAAATACGAAACATTTCGGACACTGTTTTGTGTGTGCACCAATCCAATTAAGAGTTTCACTTTCATCTTTAGATTTTTTAATCCACTGATTATAGATAGAGCAGCTGATTGGACTATGACCATCGAGCAGGCCACACTTGAAGCAGAAAATCTCGCCACAATTGCATTGCACGGTTGGAGAACTAAATTCGTCAAGCCGAATTGCGTAATTGCAATCAGCTCCTGGACACCAACGCAGAAACATGTTACACTCTACAAAGCTATTGGTTATAAGTTGGTGGTATTTCAAGAGTACTTTAGAATCTTTTACTAAATCTAACACAGTTGTATCGTCAAAGGAAATACCACACTTGAATGTAGGACATTGAACCGTTTGACTAACTCCTTCGTCTACAATTTTTAAGGATAAATATTCACATAAGCAGTTGCGACAAAACCGATGGCCACACTCAGCATTACCCATATTGTTCGAAGGCTCCGCATTCATACAGATACCACAGTATTCCAACTGCAAATCTTCTTTACTAAGCTTATTCATAACAGGCTGAATTGGTTGTTTTTTAAAGGGTGATTCAACATGAGCCTCTTGAAATATTTTGTCTTTATTCCCATCACAGTAACGCTCCAATAAAATCTCAATGTTCCATTTAAAACTGTGGAGGATTGTTCTAGTGGTTGTTTCAGGCAACTGTAAGAAGTTGTTAGTTTCTCGAATAACTTTAGTCATATAGGTAACAATTTGTTCAGGCGTCAAAATCTCATAGCTGTCAGTCTGGTCCTCTGACGGGCTTATCGCAACAACTTCCTCTGATTCGTCTTCTCCATCATCAGACTCATCAGACAACAGCTGGATATGTTTAAAGTATACCTCCAATTCGTCTTCAGGAAAACCCTGTGAATCATTTGAATTAACACAGTTACTCGTCCTTCCATAATCAGGATCAATACAATCTTTCATATTTATAATTTGTAATTTAGATCCAAATAATAGTTAGAGAAAGCAGTAGCATTTTATATTGACTGTGATATTTTTTTATATAATTAATTGTTTTCCAGCTTATTTTACTTTAGTTTTTAATTTATTTTTCTAGAGACAGATAGACTATTTGTGCGGATTTTTTTTTTGCTTCTTTTAGTTTCCCAAGATAAACAAAGGAAACTTTTTTATTGGTTTTCCCTCCAAAAATGTTACATTGAGAATATTTGGGGTATATCATCATGATTAACACGTCATTAAGATTTGATACATCATCAAAACCTAATCAAAATGATTGGAATTACTGAAGTCAGATTTATTATTAATTTTAATTGTTACCTTGAACTTGCGCAGGTTTTTGTTTTACTTTGGTCTCTTTTCCTCTTGTATTTCATTACTCCACTTTTGTCTTATTGTTTATACTGGGTGAAAATAAATTAGTATTAATACAAAAAACAATATCCTAGATAATGTTATTAACATATGGTTTTCCTCAATTTGTTTTTGTATAGCGTTATTTTTTTCAATTTTTTCATATTTTGTCTAGGTTAATTTGCTCACTCTTTTCCCTTTGTTTTTTTCTCCATTACTAAATATCATTATTATCAGTGAATTTTTTTTTTTATTATAGAGAAAAAAAATTTATTGCCTTACACTCGTTTTATATACTTCCATTCTCTCTAAACTAGAAAATAAATAATAAGAAACTAAATGCAAGGCTAGGAAGAGTTCAAAGCAATAAATAAGAATTATGCAAAGCTTCATTTTGCTTACATAATTTCAGTTGTTTAATTACACATGGAAACGTCCCCACTGAAGGACACTTTTGTTATAGAATTGAAAAAGAAAATTTTATTCTTTCCCTATCATTTCTCACTTCAACATTTTAACGTAGAAACTACCCAAGGTTACATCAATAGCATTCCAATTTGAATCATGTCTTTTCTTCAACTGCAAAAACGGATATCAGCTTCATAATACTTAGTAGATTTTGATTTACTCCAAGACAACATAAAGAACGTGGTATGCAAATATTTACCGTAGAAACTACCATAGGTTACATCGACTGCTTTCCAATGTAAATCATATCTTTTTTTTCTATTGCACTTCCTCCAAGAAAACATAAAGAACGCGGTATGCACATATCTGCCGAAGAAACTACCCTAGGTTACATCGATAGCTTTCCAATTTAAATCATATTTTTTTTTCTATTGGACTTCCTCCAAGAAAACATAAAGAACGCGGTATGCACATATCTTTCGAAGAAACTACCCTAGGCTACATCGATAAGTCTCCAATTTAAATCATATCTTTTTTTTCTATTGTACTTGCTCTAAGAAAACATTAAGAACGTGGTATGCAAATATTTATCGTAGAAACTACCCTAGGTTACATCGATAGCTTTCCAATTTAAATCATATCTTTTTTTTTCTATTGGACTTCCTCCAAGAAAACATAAAGAACGCGGTATGCACATATCTACCGAAGAAACTACCCTAGGCAACATCGATAAGTCTCCAATTTAAATCATATCTTTTTTTTCTATTGTACTTGCTCTAAGAAAACATAAAGAACGTGGTATGCAAACATTTATCGTAGAAACTACCCTAGGTTACATCGATAGCTTTCCAATTTAAATCATACCTTTTTTTTCTATTGGACTTCCTCCAAGAAAACATGAAGAACGCGGTATGCACATATCTACCGAAGAAACTACCCTAGGCAACATCGATAAGTCTCCAATTTCAATCATATCTTTTTTTTTCTATTGTACTTGCTCTAAGAAAACATAAAGAACGTGGTATGCAAACATTTATCGTAGAAACTACCCTAGGTTACATCGATAGCCTTCCAATTTAAATCCTATCTTTTTTTTCTATTGGACTTCCTCCAAGAAAAAATAAAGAACGCGGTATGCACATATCTACCGAAGAAACTACCCTAGGTTACATCGATAGGTCTCCAATTTAAATCATATCTTTTTTTCTATTGTACTTGCTCTAAGAAAACATAAAGAACGTGGTATGCAAATATATATCGCAGAAACTACCGTAGGTTACATCGATAGCTTTCCAATTTAAATCATATCTTTTCTTCTACAGCAAAAACGGATATCAGCTTGATAATCTACTCAGTAGATTTGGACTTACTCCAAGAAAACATTAAGAACGTTGTATGCTGCAGCCTTGAAAAAGAATTTGATGCAGAAGACTTAAATCCAAATGTTTCAAAGTTATTCCGCCTTGCTCAGCTCATAATTGAATATCTGCTATTTTCACAACAATGTCTTAAAGGAAAAAGAAAAGTAATGGAAGCGCAACTTAAACAGGAAAGAGCTGAAAAAGAACAGATGCGAAACGAATTAACTGCGAAGTTAGGAATAATTAAAAGCATGAAGTACGAAATAAATAGGACTAAAAGAAAATCAAACGGAAATCATATTGAGGCAAGTACATAAACTGATTTTGTCAAGTTTTAAAAGAGTTCAAATTTTATAAGATAAATTTAGGAAATTAAACATAAAAAATAAGTTTTTTTTTAACTACAAGTAAGGAAGGACATAAAACTTAGAAGGAATAGAAATCATTCCATAAATGAAAGGGGTTATCCCCTCCTTAACGCCTCGCTGTTTACGCAAAAGTTCTTTACTGTTTTAAAAAGTAGAAGCGTGACAAATAGTCAAACTTTAGCGTAAAGAGCGAGGTGTTGAGGATGGGATGACCCCTTTCGTATACGGAATAATTTCTGTTCGTTTTAAGTCTTACTGTCATTCCTAACTTACAGTTAAAACAATTGTTTTTTTTATTTAATTTCTGAACATTTTTAAACTAATGCATGTTTTCATTTTGGCTTATTGCTCATGAATAATTAAAACAAAATTTGCATATTAATTTGTTTGGGCTTTATGGCTTTCTCATATTTTGTTTGGACAATTTTGGTAAAAAAAAAAATCGTTGTCGTTAAAAAAACCTGTTCCTTATTTAATTTCTGAACGTTTTGAATTAATGCATGTTTTGATTTTGGCTTACCACACATGAATAATTAAACAAAACCTGCATATTATTATTTTTGCTAAATGGCTTTCTCATAGTTTTGGTCGGACGATTTTGATAAAAAAAAAAAAACAGGGATGGGAGAGGATGCCTAGTTGCCCTCCAATTTTTAGTTACTTAGAAATGCAACTAGAACGTTCTATCTTTTTTACGAACGGCTTTATTAGTAATAAATATAATAACTTAGGAATTAACTTACGTAACGAACTTTTGTCTTTGTGTATTTTTATTACGTACTAGCTGTTGGTGGCGTAAGTCGTGACGTCGGTACGCACCATATAGTTACGCGCCATTGTAGTTGTGTCTCTGTGCACCATCTGTGAATATAGATCGATATATGTATGTTTTTAACTACGTAAAACTTGCGAATATACAACATTCTTCGCTGTCCCATTGTCTGTGCATATAAATAGATTGTCAGGTTTACCGACTCTTGAACATGCAACATATAATTGTCCATGGGAAAACAATCCATATTCAGATCTATACCGCATTTTTCTATTGATTGCCCTTGAGCTTTGTTGATGGTGATCGCTAATCGAACATTCCATGTGTCCCCGTCGCCATTTATATATCCCCCCTGTGCCCCCCGGCGTCCTCGTCGTAGTTGTGTCCCGGTTGTCATTTATATTCCTTGTGTCCGGTCGTCATTTGTGTCCCGATATCCCAATCTGTAATTTCTCTTTGAGTGTCCCGGTCGTCATTTATATTCCCTGTGTTCCGGTCGTATTTATAACTTACGAGTGGGTGATCGGATCTTAATGAATTTTGATATTTAGAAGGACATCGTGACTCAGAGCTCTTATTTTAAATCCTGACCAGCATTAAGCCTCTGATTTTCCTTTTAAACCAATCTATTGATTCTTAGAATTTTGTTCGAGCTCACACCATATGAGCTCTTGGCTCTTAACTCTTCTTGCCTTGTCACAAGTGCCATATGAGCTCTTAGCTCTTTAGTTGTTATTTTTTAGTTTTGTAGCTTTTTCTTTTTATTTTTTTACCTTTTTTAGTTTTTTTTTAGTTTTTACCGTTTTTTCTTTTTTAGTTTTCATTTTCTTCTTTATTTTTCAGACGTCATATGCAAACCCTCAATCATACAAAAACACAAACATGCTTTAATTCTTTTCTTTTTTAGTTTTTTCTTTTTTTTAGTTATTTAGCTTTTTTAGTTTTTTTTTGGCTTTTTTTCTTTTTATTTTTTTACCTTTTTCTTTTTTTCTTTTTAGGCTTTTCTTTTTTAGTTTTTTCTTTTCAGGTTTTTCTTTCTTTTAGTTTTTTTTTTCTTTTTAGGTTTTTTTCTTTTTTATTTTTTTTCATTTTTTATTTTTTTTTAGTTTTTCTCTTTTTTTCGTTCTTCTTTTTTTCTTGTTTCTTTTTTTTCTTTTTAATTTTTTTTTTTAGTTTTTAAGCTTTATTTAATTTTTATTAGCTTTTTTTAGCTTTTTTTTACCTTTTTCTTTTTTAGTTTTCATTTTCTTCTTTATTTTTCAGACATCATATGCAAACCCTCAAACATACAAAAAAACAAATATACTTTAATTTTGTTCTTCTTTAGTTTTTTCTATGTTTTAATTTTGTACCTTTTTTAGTTTTTCTTTAGCTTTTTTTCTTTTTTTACCTTTTTTCTTTTTAGGTTTTTCTTTTTTTTCTTTTTTTTTGTTTTTTAGTTACCCCAACACGAACTAGGTGTTGTGGTGGCGCGAAGCGCCAACCCATCAGATAGTATTATTATATTATACTAGCTGTTGGGGTGGCGCTTCGCGCCACCCCAACACCTAGTTGGTGGAGGCGCTTCGCGCCCCCACAAGCCGCTACGTAAAACTTGCAAATATACAACATTCTTTGCTGTCCCATTGTCTGTGCATATAAATAGATTGTCAGGTTTACCGACTCTTGAACATGCAACATATAATGGTCCATGGGAAAACAATCCGTATTCAGATCTAATGATCAAACAGTTCGTGGTAACGAACTGTAGTAAGGAGCGACCCGGCTCAATAGTAACCAAAACTCTAAAAAATGGAATTTTGATACCAATAGCTACATCAAAAGAATCGCATTTTAATGCTGGTTTTAAATCTATAAGTTTCATCAAGTTTGGTCTTACCCATCAAAAGTTACGAGCCTGATAAAATTTGCATTATTTTAGAAAATAGGGGGAAACGCCCCCTAAAAGTCATAGAATCTTAACGAAAATCACACCATCAGATTCAGCGTATCAGAGAACCCTACTGTAGAAGTTTCGAGCTCCTATCTACAAAAATGTGGAATTTTGCATTTTTTGCCAGAAGGCAGATCACGGATGCGTGTTTATTTGTTTTTTTGTTTTTTTTTGTTTTTTTTTTCCCAGGGTGATCGTATCAACCCAGTTGTTCTAGAATGTTGCAAGAGGGCTCATTCTAACGGAAATGAAAAGTTCTAGTGCCCTTTTTAAGTGACCAAAAAAATTGGAGGGCACCTAGGCCCCCTCCCACGCTAATTATTTTCCCAAAGTCAACGGATCAAAATTCTGAGATAGCCATTTTATTCAGCGTAGTCGAAAAACCTTATAACTACGTCTTTGGGGACGACTTATTCCCCCACAGTCCCCTTGGGAGGGGCAACAAGTTACAAACTTTGACCTGTGCTTACATATAGTAATGGTTATTGGGAAGTATACAGGCGTTTTCAGGAGGATTTTTTTGGTTTGGGGGAGAGGTTGAGAAGAGGGGGATATGCTGGGGGAACTTTCCTTCGAGAATTTGTAATGGGAGAAGAAAATATCCATGAAGGGAGAGCAGGATTTACTAGCATTATTTAAAAAAAAAAAACAATTAAAAAATAAAAGTGAAAAAGCTTTTTCAGCTGGAAGTAAGGAACAGCAATAAAACTTAAAACAAACAGAAATTATTACCCATATGAGGGGCTCACCTCCTTCTAATACCTCGCTCTTTACGCTAAATTATTTTCGGTAATTTCAACTACTTATTCTACGGCTTTTGTGATTCAGGGGGTCATTCTTAATGAAATAAAATTTAAGCTTTAGTGTAAAGAGCGAGGTACTGACGATGGGGCGAATCCCCTCATATATGTAATAAAAACATGAGAATACAAAAGTTCTTTACGTAAGCTAATTTATAAGTTACGTAAATCTTTTACCAATAAAAAGATTCGTAAAAAATTAAAAGTTCTAGTTGCCTTTTTAATTAACCAAAAAATCGGGGGGCAACTAGGCTTCGTCCCCCGCTCTTTTTTTCTCAAAATCATTAGATCAAAATTATGAGAAAGCCATTGAGCCAAAAATAAAAATATGCAAATTTCGTTTAGATTATTCCTCTGTGGAGAGCCAAAATCAAAACATGCATTGATTCAAAAACGTTCAGAAATTAAATAAAAAAAAACAAGTTTTTTCAACTGAAAGTAAGGAGTGACATCAAAACTTAAAACGCACAGAAATTACTTCGTATATGAAAGAGGCTGCTTCCTCATCAACGCCCCGCTCTTTACGCTAAAGTTTTTTACTGTTTTAGAAAGAAGAATTGAGAGAAAGAGTCAAACTTTAGCGGAAAGAGCGGGGCGTTAATGAGGAAGCAGCCTCTTTCATATACGAAGTAATTTCTGTGCGTTTAAAGTTTTGATGTCACTCCTTACTTTCAGTTGAAAAAACTTGTTTTTTTTCTTTTTATCATCAGATCTCTCATGATTCTAATGATTTCCCTTGAGCTTTGTTGATGGTGATTGCTAATCGACCATTCCCTGTGTCGCCATCGTCATTTATATATCCCCCTGTGTCCCGGTCGTCATTTGTGTCCCGGTGTCCCAGTCTTCAATTTCTCTTTGAGTGTCCTGGTCGTCATTTATATTCCTTGTGTCCTGGTCGTCATTTATATTCCTTGTGTCCCGGTCGTCATTTGTGTCCCGGTGTCCCGGTCTGTATATACATTCGTTTTTGAATTGGTCTTTTTTTTAGTTTTTAGTTTTTTACCTTTTTTTAGTTTTTTTAGGTATACCTCATGATTCTAATGATTGCCCTTGAGCTTTGTTGATGGTGATTGCTAATCGAACATTCCCTGTGTCCCCGTCGTCATTTATATATCATCTTGCCTTTTCAGTGTCACGCCTGTGGAAAGATGTTTGTGTCCCCAAAGTTTTTAAATTCTCATTTAATCAGAAAGCATAGACTTGAAAGTGAAACTGATGAAAATAAGGATTTAGATGAAAAAGAGGTAAACGAACTGAAAAATGCATTGCTGGCAACGAGGAATGAACTTGACAAAGAAAAGGAAGCATCAAATGACCTTGTTCAACAGGTAAATCGGTTTTCTTGTTCTCTGTCGGTTACACATTTTTCATAGGCTCTCGAGGGCCTGATCTTTGATATTCAGCTGAAAACATTTTAGCTTATCAGAGCATACTGCAGTCAAACTATAAATTTCAAGTTATCAAACAAGCTTCATATGGTAAACCCATTAATCACGAGGGTATTTTGCACCAGATTTTGTGCAATTGGTGCATTTTGCACCAGGTGTGAAGTTAATATTATATTCTTTTTAGTATATTCTATTAGTTATATCAGTCTATCTGTACCGCTATTTCATCTATTAGTTTTCCTTCTTCTTTTTATTGACTGGGACCTTACTGATCCTTGAAACTTCTTTACGATCTCTATTTCAAGGGTAAGTCCAATATTTTTCTTAGAAGGATAGGGGGTATTCTTTTTACAAAAAATTTCGCATAATGGATCCAAAATTTGATTTAACGTTTGTGTTACTTTTTTTATGAGCCAGAGAAAAATTCGGGGAGGGACTAACCCACTTTATGTAATTACCACTTTATATATGGCAATTACGAAAAATGTGGTTCAATCCCGCTTTCTAGGGCTATAATAAAAGAAAGTTTCAGATGGCTAGGCCACGTTCTGCGGATGAAGGATGACAGATTGCCGAAGATTGTCCTTTTTGGCCAACCGTCTGGGGCTACACAGAAAGCAGGTCATACTTATCTGGGGTGGGAGAATGTCATAAATAAAGATTTAAAGGAAATGGAAACTTCCTGGGATGGTGTAAAGAGGGAGGCTTTAAATAGATTAGGTTGGAGGAGGAGCGTGCGTAGCTGTGTTGGCCTCAGGCGGCTTAGTGCTGCAGTGAGTTATTATTAGTAGTAGGAGTAGTAGTTTATATGGTAAACCCATTAATCATGAGGGCGTTTTTTGGTCACCAAAACTATCACGCAGCTGGTTCTTAACTGGTCAACTAAAATGTATGAACATTATTAGCCACAATCAGTAGATTCTAAGGTAGATCAATCAGTGGATTCTAAGGTAGATCAGTATATTTGATAATACCAAAAAAAATTATATTAGCCAATCAGTAGATTCTAAGGTAGACCGACCAGTAGATTTGCTAATACCCAAAAAATGGTATTAGCCAATCAAAATATTTTAAGGTTTCCGTGGTCAAAAACGCCTTACACTGAAGCATTATAACTGTGAGCGGGGTTTCGATTACCTTACAGCACTGCCTACGCGGCAAAATTGTACCGTTTTGGTACAAGTTATGGCCCTTATACGGCGTGGTGCATTTGGAAATTTTGGGTACAATACAAATCTCCCGGTTCATTTTGGTTTTTCTTTCTTTTTTCTGACTCGGATATCCATTCAAATTTAGTTTATCGAAAATGTTCTTATTGTTATAATACAATTTTAGCCTGCAGTTCGGATGGTACAAATTAATCTATTACGCTACAATTTTAGGCAATAGACTGCTACAGTCTTTTTCAAATTTTCTCAGCGCAGGGTTGCCAACTGAACCCATATTATGTCGATAGAATACATTCCAATCATTCCAATGTGCCGCGACACAATGACATAAAAGGACAAAAAGGTGGCACATATGAGAAATTTGGCACACAAAATGGCAAAGAAGGGAGAAATTTATGACATAAAACGAAACATTTCCCTACTGGGTATAGATTCTGGTAAAAAAAAAATGTCACTTTTCACAAAACTAGTGTTTTTCGTCGTTTTTATTTTTGAAAATCCAGGTTTTGACAGAGACGTCGTAAGTAAAGGATTTTTTCTGAAGAAACGGATTTACATGCTAATATGATTTCGTGCTTTCACAGTAAGTCATTTTGCATGAATGTTCTTATGGTCTTTTTTTCGTTTTCATTATATTTGATGTATATGAGCCGCTTTGAAAGATGCTTGCAAAGCGTCTTTTGTCAATAACAAAACTGGTAAAGAAACAACCTCTAGTTTTTTAACATTCTAAGATGGATACATTTTTTGACGCTCAGGGAAGACATCTATGGACCAAAAATCTGGCAGCCCTCTCCCAACATTGTTACCATAACTATCCTCGGAGCTTGCTTTTCATTGGTCAGCGATCGATAAAATATTTCTAATTAAACTTTCAGTGATGCCGTATAGCTTGTGGTCCCTATGGTCTTGTTTATTGAAGAAGCATCTAATCGACAAATTTAGAAATTTCTACAGTCAAGCCTCCAGTAAACATAAATACCAAGTAACCTCTATGGTTTTGGTTAACAAAATTATATCTAATCAATAAACTTTATTAGTGACAAACACGCATCCGTGATCTTTCTTCTGGCAAAAAATAAAAAATTCCGCATTTTTGTAGATAGGAGCTTGAAACTTCTATGATAGGGTTCTCTGATACGCTGAATCTGATGGTGAGATTTTCGTTGAGATTGTAAGACTTTTAGGGGATGTTTCCCCGTATTTTCTAAAATAAAGCAAATTTTATCAGGCTCGTAACTTTTGATGGGTAAGGCGAAACTGGATGAAACTTATATATTTAAAATCAGCATTCAAATGCAATTCTTTTGATGCAACTATTGGCATCAAACTTCCATTTTTTAGAGTTTCAGTTACTATTGAGCCGGGTCGCTACTTACGTTCGTTACTACGAACTGTTTGATATATAAAAGCACTGTGGGCTCTATGGTTTTGTTTATCATAGAAGCGTTTAATCGACAAATTTTACAAGTTCAACGGTTGAGGTTCCGATGAAAAAAGCTGCATTCCTAATAGTCTTACTAATCAAAAAATAAATCTATTTAAAATTTTTTACAGCTGGAGTTCCAGTGATCAAAAATACAGTTGTATTTATGGTTTGGTTTATAAAAAAAAAATCGTCGATAAATGTTATAATTTCTACGGTTGAAGTTCCAGTGGTCAAAGCCACCCTGTGGCCCCTACATTTTGGCTTATCAAGGAAACATCTGATCAGTTAAACAATTGCGGTTGAAGTTCTACATATAAAAAATATGTTTCATGTGAGGAAATATATATATATATATATATATATATATATATATATATATATATATATATATATATATATATATATATATATATATATATATATATATATATATATAATATACTAGCTGTTGGGTGGTAAAACCACCCCAACACCTAGTTGGTGGGGCGCTTCGCCCCCCCCCCCAAGCCCCCCCCGCCCGCGTAAGTCGTTACGCGCCATATTAGTTATGCGCCATTGTAGTTGTGTCCCTGTGTCCCACCTGTGAATATAGATAGATTTATATATGTGTTTCAAACTACGCAAAAATCAGCAGGTAGTTGTATACGTCCTGAAATTGAGTCTACTGGGAGCTTTCCATTTCCAATTGCCAGCAACTGATCTGAAAATGTTTGACCAGAGTCATTGTTTTGCAATCGGACACGCATATTTGTAGTTAATTTTAACATTTTTACGTGTGCCCATAAATTAGAATTTTTCAGGCAAGCATTCAATTCGTCTGCAGGAGTTGATCTAGGTATTATAGGTAATGTTTGCCTGATATCTCCCGCAAGCAATATTAATGTGCTGCCAAAGGGTTTCGAAATGACGACAACTAACTTCATGATTAAATATCTTTAATGACGTCACCGTCATAGCAAAAATGACGACAACTAATTTCATGACGTCAGCCGACACAGAAACATGACGTCACCTGATCCACAGATCCACAGACAGACAACTTATTTTTATATATATAGAAGATAATATATATATATATATATATATATATATATATATATATATATCTTCTATATATATAAAAATAAGTTGTCTGTGGATCTGTGTGTGGATCAGGTGACGTCATGTTTGTCCGCATATGACGTCTGAATTATTTCACACTAATACAAAAGAAGAAAAAAAACTAAAAAAGGTAAAAACTACAAAAAAAATAAAAAGAAAAAAAAAACTAAAAAAGCTAAAAAACTAAAAAAAACTAAAAAAAGGTAAAAATCTAATAACTAAAAAAAAACTGAAAAAAATAAAAAAAGGCAAAAACTACAAAAAAAATAAAAACTAAAAAAGCTAAAAAACTAAAAAAACTAAAAAAAACTAAAAAAAGGTAAAAAACTAAAAAAAACTAAAAACTAAAAAAGAAAAAAACTAAAAAAAAGGAAAAAACTGAAAAATAAAAGAGAAAAAGAAAACTAAAAAAATATGAATAAATATATATAAAAATAAGTTGTTTGTGGGTTATGTCTGTCTGTCTGTCTGTCGAGTGACGTCGTGTTTGTCCGTATATGACGTCTGAATTATTTCACACTAATACAAAAGAAGAAAAAAAACTAAAAAAGGTAAAAACTACAAAAAAAACTAAAAAGAAAAAAAACTAAAAAAGCTAAAAAACTAAAAAAAACTAAAAAAAAGGTAAAAAACTAAAAACTAAAAAAACTGAAAAAACTAAAAAAAGGCAAAAACTAAAAAAACTAAAAACTAATAAAAAAACTAAAAAAGCTAAAAAACTAAAAAAAACTAAAAAAACTAAAAAAAGGTAAAAAACAAAAAAAAACTAAAAACTAAAAAAGAAAAAACTAAAAAAAAGGAAAAAACTGAAAAATAAGAGAAAAAGAAAACTAAAAAAATATTAATAAATATAAAAAATATAAATATAAATATAATATAAATTAGCAATCAACAAAGCACCGAGACACAAATGACGACCGGGACACAGGGAGTATAAATGACGACCAGGACATAAGTAAAAAAAACAACTAAAAAACTAAAAAAATGGTAAAAACTACAAAAAAACTAAAAACTAATAAAAAAACTAAAAAATCTAAAAATCTAAATAAACTAAAAAAGAAAAAAAAGAAAAAAGGAAAAAAATAAAGGAGAAAAACAAAACTAAAAAACGAATGTATATACAGACCGGGACACCGGGATACAAATGACGACCGGGACACAGGGAATATAAATGACGACCGGGACACAGGGACACAACTACAATGGGGACGCCGGGGGGCACAGGGGGATATAAATGACGACCGGGACACCGGGACACAAGGAATATAAATGACGCCCGGGACACTCAAAGAGAAATCACAGACTGGAACACCGGGACACAAATGACGACCGGGACACAGGGAATATAAATGACGACCGGGACACAGGGACATAACTACAAAGGGGACGCCGGGGTGCACAGGGGGATATATAAATGACGATGGCGACTCAGGGAATGGTCGATTAGCAATCACCATCAACAAAGCTCAAGGGCAATCATTAGAATCATGAGGTATAGATCTGAATACGGATTGTTTTCCCATGGACCATTACGGACCAGGACCGGACTTACGCGCGCGGGGGGGCTTGGGGGGGCGCGAAGAGCCCCACCAACTAGGTGTTGGGGTGGCGCGAAGCGCCACCCCAACAGCTAGTAGGGAATATAAATGACGACCGGGACACTCAAAGAGAAAGCGACCGGGACACAAGGAATGTTCGATTAGCAATCACCATCAACAAAGTACAACTAAAAACTAATAAAAAACTAAAAAAGCTAAAAAACTAAAAAAAAGAAAAAAAAAGAAAAAAGGAAAAAAAATAAAAATAAAGGAGAAAAACAAAACTAAAAAAAAATAAAAATAAAAAAAAGAGTAGGCTAAAAAGAAAAAAGAAAAAAAACTAAAAAAACTAAAAAAAAAGTAAAAACCAAAAAAAAACTAAAAAGAAAAAAAGGGGAAAAATACAAAAATTTATTTCATTTTATTCAAAACATTTATTTCATTTTATTCAATGTATATACAGACCGGGACACCGGGATACAAATGACGACCGCGACACAGGGAATATAAATGACGACCGGGACACAGGGACACAACTACAACGGGGACGCCGGGGGGGCAGAGGGGGATATATAAATGACGACGGGGACACAGGGAATGTTCGATTAGCAATCACCATCAACAAAGCTCAAGGGCAATCATTAGAATCATGAGGTATAACTAAAAAAACTAAAAACTAAAAAAAAAGACCAATTCAAAAACGAATGTATATACAGACCGGGACACAAATGACGACCGGGACACCGGGACACAAGGAATATAAATGAAGCCCGAGACACTCAAAGAGAAATCACAGACTGGGACACCGGGACACAAATGACGACCGGGACACAGGGAATATAAATGACGACCGGGACACAGAGACACAACTACAACGGGGACGCCGGGTGGCACAGGGGGATACATAAATGACGACGGCGACACAGGGAATGGTCGATTAGCAATCACCATCAACAAAGCTCAAGGGCAATCATTAGAATCATGAGGTATAGATCTGAATACGGATTGTTTTCCCATGGACCATTATATGTTGCCTGTTCAAGAGTTGGTAAACCTGACAATATATGCACAGACAATGGGACAGCAAAGAATGTTGTATATTCGCAAGTTTTACGTGGTTAAAAACATATATATATATATATATATATATATATATATATATATATATATATATATATATATATATATATCATGAAAAGAGAAATCACCAATGCTACAGCACAAACACAAAAAAAAAAAAAAAAAAAAAAAAAAAAAAAAAAAAAAAAAAAAAAAAAAAAAAAAAAAAGAGACAGAAGGAGAAAAGGAAGACTGTTTTCCTAAATTAGTGATTAATATAGACCAGCACTTGAATGAGGCCTTAACCCTACTCATCCATACAATCACATAGGTCAAACAGCATAGCCACACACAATCAACCATAAAGAATAATCCATGGACAGGCAGTCATGTCGTCAATAAGTATAAGTCGTCATTTACCGAACAATAGAAAAAATAATATAGACAAATAATTCAGAGGCAACACCCAACATAAGGGCTCATCAGGAGAATACACTGGCCTATATAGGGTTTCGCCACTCTAAATTCTCTACCCAGCACAGTGTTGTGGCTACCACAGAATATCCATGGCATCCCCGCGTCAGGTATCACCCCCAAAATACATGCCTATGAAAAAAAAAACAGCAAATGTAAAACAACCAAGTAAAACCAAAACAAGCTTATCTTGTTAATATATCCCTCCCTTTAGCAACAATAGGTAAACTAAATATTATAAATTTTACCAAATCACAAGTATTAACACATTGCAAAAAAACTGAATGAACTAAACAATTATAGAATTCATCTTTACCATGTGGCTAATTTTTTAAAAGATATATCTATATTCACAGGTGGGACATAGGGACACAACTGCAATGGCACGTAACTAATATGGCGCGTAACGACTTACTTGCGCGGGGGTGCTTGGGGGGCGCGAAGCGCTCACACCAACTAGGTGTTGGGGCCCCCTAACCCCCCGCTCTTGGCTTCGGAAAGGCCCTCTTTTAATTAACAAAAAATTGAAATGAATGAATAATGGAATAACTTCGAAAAATGTTAAACACAAGAGGACAGGAGAACCATTGCGCCGAAACTAGTAATTAGTAACAATGAACACCCCCACAACAAAAAACGTGTACAAAAGAGTCTTTAAAAGCGAGGGGTTTGGGGGGCGGCAGCCCCCCTACTGCCTCTCCTAATTCCTGTACGTTTTAAGGTTCGACTTTGGGACGCAGCCTCTTTAACTCTTTAAGAAAACGAAGTTGTTTTCATATTATTTCTGTACTTTTTTCTACAGTCCATGGTGGATGTAATTTAATAATAATTTTCCATGTTTATTTTCTCGCTTTCTGTATCAATAAATTCAAACTGACAAAATTATCTAATTTTGACAATTTTAATAGTTTAGCAGCTTAATTAAAAATTTAGCAGCTAGTGGTTTCGATCCACCGACCTCTGGGTTATAGGCGCAGCACGCTTCCGCTGCGCCAAGCCGCTGTTAGTGTAAGAATTTTTCAAACAAGTGATGTTATTACAAGAGAAAATTTTTACCTTCAATGGGGAAATTGGGTTTTTCTAAGCTAAAAAATCGGGGGGTTAAGATTTTCCTACGAAACTTTCCAGGAAAATTACTCGGAGAATTCCGCGTCGAATGAGTCTTCGTACACCCAGATCCGGATGTCGGCTGTGACCTGTAGGCGTGGCAGAAATAAAAAAAAGGGTTGCTGTCATTTTTCTCAAATAAAAATTTTACAGATTAAGACAGAATTTTTTGAAGCTTTCAGTCAGTCTCACCATGTCGAGCTGATCATTTTGATGTACTTGATGTTGAAATTCGTAACTTTTAACAACAAAAAACATAACATGGGCTCTTATAGGGAAATGGGGTTTTTCTAAGCTAAAAAATCGGGGGGTTAAGATTTTCCGATGAAACTCTCAAGCAAAATTACTCGGAGAATTCCGCGTCGAATGAGTCTTCGTACACCCAGATCCGATGTCGGCTGTGACCTGTAGGCGTGGCAGAAAAAAAAGAATATGAACATTAAGTGGCTATGCGTGGTTTCTGGAAAACAGGGAAGTAGTTATCGGATCAAGCTGAAATTTCGCGGATAATCTCCTGAGCCCTAGGGGACCTTAACTTGTGATATTAAACTGTTTGTTTGATATTAAAAAGTGTTACCCGAAATGTCAGGAGAGCAAAAGCCCTCTAAAATACAATTCTTAAGCTAAAACTAACTTCAGCAGAAAAATGCTTCAAAAAGGAAGCTTATTTTTAGCGTATTTTTAGCTTTTGTGCATTTTTTAGCGTTTGTATATATACTATCTTAACAATCGAACAATAATTATGTAAATATTTAGGTTTTTTTCGAAAACGGCTCAATATTTGTTGGGGAAAATTGGGATCCGAGATTTCCTGGCCTAAAAAACGATCTAACTACTTCAGAACTTTGAGAAATTCATTAAAAGTCTCAATTTTGTAAGCAAAATATTTATGTACATGACGTCATTTTTATGAATGCCGCACAAAGCACAAATACGTCATATTTTCGTAGTAGTGGTCGTATCGTTTTCAGTGTCAATGATGCAGAAAATTACATAAGAAACAAATGATTGACAAGAAAATAATATTATTGACGTCATAATTATGAGTACATTCCAAGAGAATAAATTATACCCCCCCCCCAAAAGTGAACGTATCGTTTGACATCTAGGACGCATACGGCATTACAAAAGGAACAGAGCTAACTATATATCACGTGTTATTAGTTTATTTACAAAAGACGTTTTAAGTAATTTCATAATGCCTAGAGTAAAGCAAGTAAAGAGAAAGTAAGTAAGAGTAAAGAGTAATTAAGTAAGTAAGAGAGTAGTAGAGTAAGTAAAGAGAGTAAGTAAAGAAGTAAAGAGAGTAAATAAAGAGTAAGTAAGTAAGTAAGAGAGTAGTAGAGCAAGTAAAGAGACCCATAATAATACGTACAGGAGAATGGAGAGCCAAACTATCAAACGTGACAATAATAATCCGACGTGACCGAATCTGACCAAACTGAGAGGCTAAGGTAAAGAGTATTGAAAAGAAAATCTAAAGTAAAAATAGACGGTAATGCAGATACAGTTGAAATACTTGCGTCAGCTAAAATTACGAGCCAAAAACAAAAGTGAAGAACAGAGAAACACTTGGTTCGAAGATAATCAGCAGCAAGCATTAAAACAAGTTAAACAGAAGTGAAGATGAAAGAGATATGCGGTTATAAAACATGCGACAACAAGGAGTAGAACGAATTAGAGATGAAAATGAAGAACGGAGAAATATGCGGCAAAAAGATATGCCAGAGCGAGAACAAAGAAACATACGACTAAATGATAAGTGGCAGCGAGAATTACAAGTGACAGCGAGAAAGCAAGCATGACTTGCCAAAAAAACGATCTAAATAGGTCAGGACTTTAAGGAAGAATTAATATTTTTCCCAGGATGGTTGTAACGAGCCTGTGCTGACGTCATGACATCAAGAAGAGACTCACGTATGCGGTTAAAAACGTCTGAATATTCATTCAGATTATCTTACGCAACTCTCCCAGAAATTTTTTAAACACGGGCTGAAGACGCTCTTTTTGGCGCTTAGGTACCCTCCTCCAAATAAGAGAATCAATTGTTCAACATGCTATTATGTTCTTTTCAACTATTGAATATCCCACATCCACAAGGTTTTTTTTATAGACTGTCAAAAATAGCGGTTCATTTTTATGGACCGCCTATTTTTTTCAGGAACAAATGGTCTACTGCATACGAATATAGCCTCTACGACCAGGGGCATGATAAAAACTTTTCTTCTACCTCCTACAAACCTCCGTCTATGTTGTCTCAAGGCTAGTGGAGTTAGGGCATAGCCCGTATCCTCATCTACACAAAGATCTAACGGCTCTATTCCCTAATAGCTGATGCAAAAGTATACATCACTGAACATAATTGGGTCAAACCGCAAACGAATCCATTTAGTTAAATGAAGCTTTGAAATAAATATCTAAATTAGAAGCTTATTTGGTATGAAATAAATCAATTTTAAAGAAAGAATGAGCCACTGCGCGGCATCATTGCAACTGGAACTGGGAAGCTCAATTTATAACTTCTATAACTCAATATATAACTGGGAAGTTTGGTAGTTTAAAATTGATTTTTGGCAACTTAAAAAGCGCACCGGCACTTTTAACTTCTGTTCGAATGAGCCTTCTCCCTATTCATTAGTTCAGTATGTTCCCCCAGGAAAAAAGATAAAAAATAAAAACACACCCATGATCATACTGCAAAATTTAAATATCAAACTTTAATATATACGGCATGAGGCCACTGCAACGGGGCTCTCTAACATGCTGAATTTGAAAGCGCTATTTCCATCAAGATTTATGAAGATAATTTCTTAAACCACATTGGCTTGCCATAATGGTCTAAAACGGGGTTTTAAAGGCCAAACAAAAATACTAAAGAAAACACAGAAAGCGAATATTTCGAGAAAACAACCGCCTCTCTTCTTCAGCGAGAGAATCACTTCCCAATCACATAATCAAATCCATCATCAACCCCTTAGGTCTCAAAGGATATCCGCAAGAAATACAATGGTTAAAATCAGAAATCAAGTGACCTAGTTCTCCAATTTATTCAATTGCTGCTTCGTTTGTTTGAGTGAATTAATTTTTTCTTTTATTTCTCAGTTGTTCGTTAGTATCCGTCGTTGGCAGTTCAAATTTGTTTGGATTTTGTGCGAATCGCGGATATTGGCGAATAACTCACTTTATTGTTTGTTAGGTATTTGATTTTAATTCTTTTAATTTTTGGTCTTTTATTGAATTTTATTTAATTTTTTGGTGGTTTTCTTTCATTGGTTTTGTTGTACTTTCCGCACTTTTTTTGGTTTTTGTTTTTTCCTTGGTCATATTATTCTGTTCGCGGTGAAGAAGAGTTCTCTCGAGTTTGTTTGTTCTCTCGAAATATTGGCCTTCTGTGTTTTATTTAGTATTTTCATTTGGCCTTTAAAAACCCATTTTTTGATCATTTTCTTTCTTTATATCAAGATTTATCACTCTTTTTAGGGTGTTTTGCCCCCTTTTCTCAAAAATAAGGCATATCTCTGAAGCCGTAGATTTTTATGGGCATCTTTAAATCAAAATAAAATTTAATAGACTTACGAATATCACTACTACTACTAACAACTCACCGCAGAACCAAGCCGCCTAAGGCCAACACAGCTATGGACGCTACTCCTCCACCCCAATCTATTCAAAGCCTTCCTCTTTACACCCTCCCAAGAAGTTCCCACTTCCTTTAAATATTTCTTTATGGCATTCCCCCATCCCAAACCCGGACAACCTGCTTTTCGTTTAGCCCTAGACAGTTGACTGAAAAGGACAATCTTCGGCAATCTGTAATCCTTCATCCACAAAATCTGCCCTAGCCATCTTAACCTTCATCTGGTTATAGCCCAAGAAAGCGAGAATGAGCCACACTCATCGTACAGCCTACCATTTGAAAAAAGGTCAGTGAGCCAGGTACCCAAAACAATCCGTAGACAACATCTCCGTGAAAGGGGCTGTCCCCTCCTCAACGTCACGCTTTTACGCTAAAGCTTTTTTTACTTTAAAAAGTATATTCGTGACTAAGAGTTAAACTTTAGCGTAAAGAGCGGGGCGTCGAGGAGGGGCAGCATTTTTCATATACGGAATAATTTCTGTTTGTTTTATGTTTTAATGCTGCTTCTAACTTTCAGTTTAAACAAGTTTTTTTTTATTTAATTTCGGATCATTTTTTCAATAATACCGGTAGATCTGGCTCACCCTCCATGAAATTTCCCGCTCCCTCATGCAAAACTCATCCATTGATTTTTCAACCCACAAGTAAAGTGCAAATTCCCTCCAGGTTGTTCTATCCTCGCTTTGGAAAAGCAAGCGCTACCGGTTAAATGTTTTCAGGATAGTGAGAAATATTGTGCTCCAACCCCCAACAACAATAAGGGGTTTGGAGCTGAGATTTATTACAGTAGGACTAGGAGATACTTTTGGGAAAAGAATGGATTATTAGTGAATTTTTCCAATTTTAAACAGTGGAATTTCTCAGAAAGTCACTGTCTAGAAATGCTAAAATCATGCTGAAAAGAATTTTAAGCAATCGCCTTAATTTCATGAAAATCAGCATTAGAAAGTGGCCACAACATTTCTCAAACCTTTACCAAAACCTATACGTTCAGTAAATTGCCGTTTGTTACATGTATTTAAGTGAAGTGAAGTTCACATTGACATGGGTAAAATACGGTTCTTTTAACAACAATACTGTTGATTAACAAAATTAGTTTTTTTTCTTGCAACGGATATGAATATAGCAACCGCATTGGTAGAATGTTCCCCATAAGCATGACGAGGATAATTTCTTAAACCACATTGACCTTCCACAAAATAAAGAAACAAAACGTCAAAATGGGGTTTTTTAAGGCAAAACGAGGATGCTGAAAAAAAATGTGAAATTAAGCTAGCTTGGTTAAAAAAAAAAGTATGTTCCGGGAGACCACAGATGTGTTCTGCAACACATCTGCAGAACATATGACGATAATTTCACATGACAAAGGTATTGTCCAGCACTACAGAGAAGCTGTTGGAATTTTTAAATACTAACATTTAGGTCCAGCTTTGAACAGATTCTGTTGATTTAAGAATTAAATAAATAAAAAACAAGTTTTTTTTAGCTGAAAGTAGGGAGCAAGATTAAAACTTAAAACGAACAGAAATTACACCGTATATGAAAGGAGCTGTTCCCTCCTCAACGCAGCGCTCTTTACGCTAAAGTTATGACTCTTTCTCTCAATCCTGCTTTTTTAAACAGTAAATAACTCTAGCGTAAAGAGCGTTGCGTTGAGGAGGGAACAGCTCTTCCATATACGGAGTAATTTCTGTTCGTTTTAGGTTTTAATGTCACTCCTTACTTTCCGTTAAAAAAAGTTTTTTTTTTTATTTAATTTCTGAACGTTTTTGAATTAATGCATGTTTTGATTTTGGCTCTCCGCACATCAATAATTAAAACGAAATTTGCATATTAATTTATTTTTTTGGCTAAATGGCTTTCTCATAGTTTTGATCGGATGATTTTGAGAAAAATAGGTTGGTTACTTAAAAAGGCAACTAGAACTTCTTAATTTTGCGAACGTTTATATTAGTAAAATTTACAAATATTAGTAAATATATAAATATTATTTTTCTTACACTAAAGCTTAAATTTTGTCCCAATTCCTTAAGAATGACCCCTGAATCAAAAATGCCGTAGAATAAATAGTTGAAATTACTAAAATTAATTTAACTTAAAGAGCAAGGTATTAAAAGGAGGTGAACCCCTCCACTGTGTAATAATTTCTGTTCGTTTTAAGCTTTAATGCTGCTCCTTACTTTCAGGTGAAGAAACTTTTTCATATTTATTTTTTCATTGCTCTTTAAAAAATGCTAAAAAATCCTGCGCCCCCTTCATGGAAATTCTCTTCCCCCATGACAAAGTCCTCCATGGAAAGTTCCCCCCACATAACCCCCATCCCTTCAACCTGTCCCTCAAACCAAAAAAATCCCCCTGAAAGTGTCTGTACACTTCCCAATAACCATTACTATGTGTAAACACTGGTCAAAGTTGTAACTTAGAGCCCCTCCCACGGAGACTGTGGGGGAGTAAGTCGTCCCCAAAGACAGAGTTTTTTGACTATGCAAAATAAAAAGAATATCTCAGAATTTTTGATCCGGTGACTTTGGGAAAAAAGTGAGCGTGGGAGAGGGGCTAGGTGCCCATCAGTTTTTTGGTCACTTAAAAAGAGGCACTAGAACTTTTAGTTTCCGTTAGAATGAAACCTCTCGCGACATTATAGGACCACTGGGTCGATATGAAAACCCCTGGGAAAAAACAACAAAAAACAAACAAATAGACACGCACCCGTGACCTGTCTTGTGGCAAAAAATACAAAATTCCACACTTTTGTGGACAGGAGGTTGAAACATCTATTGTAGGGTTCTCTGATATGCTGAATCTGATGGTGTGATTCAATAAGTTTTAAGGGGTGTTTCCCCCTATTTTCTAAAATAAGCAAATTTTCTCAGGCTTGTAACTTTTGATGGGTAAGACTAAACTTGATGAAACTTTTTTATTTAAAATCACCATTAAAATGCGATTCTTTTGATGTAACTATTGGCATCAAAATTCCGTTTTTAGAGTTTCGGTTACTATTGAGCCGGGTCGCTCTTTACTACAGTTCGTCACCACGTTTCATAAATGAGTCATTTTTCGGTTTTCTCAAAAGAGAAGCCTAATTTCTCAAAAGAGAGAAGCCAAAAGAGAAGACACCCTGAAAAGGGTGTCTGAAAGAAATATAATTATTAAAACCAGAAACCAGATGACATGTTCTCCGATTTATTTCATTGCTGGTTCGTTTTGGGGTGAATGAATTTTTCTTTTATTTCTCAGTCGTTCGTTAATACCCGTCGATGGCAGTTCTAATTTTCAGAATTTTATACAAATTGCAAGTATTGGAGAACGATTCGCTTTGTCGTTGTTAGGTATTTGGTTTTAATTCTTGTAATTTTTGGCCTTTATTGAATTTTATTTATCTTTTAACTTTTCTTGTTGTTGTTATTTTTTCACATTGACTTTCCGCGTTTGTTTTGTTGGTTTTTTCTCGGCATTTTCTTCGCACTGAAGAAGAGAGGCGGTTGTCCTTTCGAATTTTTTGTGTTTTTCCAGTATTCTCGTTTGGCCTTAAAAACCCCATTTTGGATTGTTTTCTTTCTCTATATTATGGCAGGCCAATGTGGTTTAAGAAATTATCTTTCACTTTGAATGACCCTTTCTTTTCATTCTCAAAGATTACCATTCAAAATCAAAGCACATTTCCTAAAAAGAAAACAATAAATAAAAAACACTTGCAGTATGGAGTTACTAGCTTATACAGAAAATGACAGTGTATTTTGAACAAGAATAAAAAAAAGTAAATTTTGCTACTTCACACGAATCATCAGTATATGCAGAATGATTCACAGCCATTGTAATGCACAAGACCACACCCTGAGAGGTAGGGGTGGTCTGATTGTCCACGAAATGCAGAAAAGATACAAAACTAGCCACTTTTAATTATTTATTTGTTGAAAAAAGACTTAAAAATTAGTTTTGAATACTTATTCCTACCCTCCCCCTCAAACGAAAATCATTGGTATAGCCCTACGGTTATTGAATATGCGCTTTGAAGAAAACTTCAAAATCTATATTTTTTTAGATGATGAATGTTACTTTTAATGGTCGAAGTTTACACAGCAAAATTCTTCGAGGAATGTCCCAAGATTTCAGCCAAGGGAGGGGGCAGGCAAGTACAGAGGCAAATTCTGGATCGTACCCCAAATTTTGAAAATGGTATGGGGTAAAACGTATAGCAAGTCATCCCCGAATAGGAAGGAAGCATGTTGTAATGAACGATTTAAGGGAAATAGAAACTTTTTGAAAGGCTGTAAAGAGGGAGGCTTTGAATAGAATTGTCTAGAGGAGGAGCTTGTATAGCTGTTTTGGCTTCGGGCGGCTTGCTGCTGCAGTGAGTTGTTAATAGTAGCAGCAGTAGTACGTCCCAACCCAAAATGTCAGTTATTTCTGAAACAAAAGCATCTGCACCCGCCAGGGGTAAAGAGATGTCTCTGAATCTATAGAAGCATCCACAGGACCAGCCTTAGGGTACAATCACCCTCTCCTTTTGCACCAGAGAGTCCAGATTCTCAATAAGATTAAGCATTACATTGTTATTGCTCAAATAAGACACAGAGGAACAAACACGGAACCGAATATAGACTTAAACAGAAACAAATTCGTGTAAACCTTTACTATACACCATGTAAAGCCCTTTTTACCCCCATTAAAAGCATGGGTTGAACAATCATTATAAGTAACATATATAAAATGAAACTATTACCCACCAAAATATGATATTTATTAATTATCCACCAAAATATTTATTGCCCACCAAAATATTTATTGCCCACCAAAATATAATATATTGTAATAAAAAGGAATGATATCCACCATCAAATCACCAACTTATATCCATTTCAAAAGAAACGTTTTTTTAAGGCAAAAGAGCACACTCGCCTTTTGTTTGGTAAACGTGCACTTGAAATTGCACCCCTTTATCCTCCTGTAAGCCCTGCAGTGCATCTGGATCTTCCACTTCTTCCAGTTTAGTTTCATCAAACTTTGGGAAAAACACGTCACATTCATAAGATTTATGAATTTTACTTAAATATAGTCTATAAAAATGATCTGACTTCATTGCCTCTTTATAAATATCAGAGCCACCATGGACCCAAACTCGTCCAATGTTGTCTTTAAATTGGGGTGTTTTTAGCATCTCAATAGCCCCTTCAAGACTTCTGCATACATAAACATCTTTGTACTTGGCAATCTCGCTTGGATCCATATTCCTGCTTATAATTACATTAATACACTTGGCCATTGGTTCAAGCTTAAGAGCACACAAAGAATCCCATGTTTTTCGTCCAAAAATGGCAACATTTGGCTTATTTGGGTCTTCTTGCTTTTTACTGAGTCTGATATAATATTTAAATTCTTTTGGAATGTGCCAAGGTAACGCACCATTTCGGCCAATCCCCCAAGTGGCATCCATCGCGCAGAGTAGCTCAAGCCTCGGAAATGGGACACGTGTGGCCATTTCTAAAACAAAACATATTTCAAGCCTTTTGCTTTATTAACTCACAGCTTCTAAAATGAATTAATCGCCAAATTAGTCTTGAATTGGCTTAAGTCCAACTATTAACAGAAATTAAAATAGCCCTTCAAAGTTACGTCGTTACACAACAGGAGACAGGGAATGCTAGCCCAAAATGTCCTGCTCCAACAAATTGCAGGAAAATTAAATAGAATTTCAAGACTTGTTCCACAAGTAGGCATCAGACTTGTCATCCCTTAAAAAGCTATCTCGAGCTCCTCCCCCTAGAATCTAGGGCTGCAAATACCTATGAGCTATGATATTTTAGAATCAAGAAAATACAGCGATAGCCAATTTAAATTATCGAAAACTTATATATTGGGCTTCCCAGTTTCAGAGAAAACAGCACCTCACGGTGGCGCGTTCGTAGTAGAAAAAAATTTCTAAACCCTGTTGATTTCCATAAATATATTCCATCTACACCTTTAATGTTGGTGATGGAGTTATAGCACCCTTCCCATAGCTATGGAATCTTTTTCTATTAAATATAAAACTTAACATTTACATACTTAACAGTGGAGAGGTGAAAGAGTGAAGGCAATTTATCATGAGCATTGGCAGGAGATTCCTTATAGGGAGGGGCAAGTGCTACTAAGAGCTTTGTTTTCACAGAGTTTAGACGGTAATCTTTCTCATTTCCTACTTATCTACAATGTGCAGGTGCGATTTATCTACAAAGGTGCAGGTACATGATACGTTATACGGAATAATTTCTAAACAATGCATGTGTCAATTACTTAAAAATCTTCCGGGACCAACGAAATCAAGGTTTCTTTGATGTTACGTTATATGTTTTATTTAGTTATGCAAATGTCACAAAATGGAAACTGTTTTTTCTTTCGATGTTATATAATAGAGATTGCTTACTTTTGGTTGCTACGTAAAAGGGAGCACTTTTCTTTTATTCTTACGTATTAGGGAATGTTTTTTTCGAGATGCAAGTGCTAATTGCGTAATCTTAGGGAATATTTTCTTCGAGATACAGGTATTTATTACGTAAGAAGCTTTATTTACTTTTGGTTGCTAAGTAATAGGGAATGTTTTCTAAGAGATGCAGGTGCTTGTTACGTAATAAGAATTGTTAGGGTCCGCTAACCAAGCGGGGAATCCCCAGTTGTAACTGCAGCAGGGGGCACACACGTGGGTGTTACTTAATCATACGCAGGCGTGGGATGTGGCGCAATCTGGCGTGACTTAATAGATTTATTGGGGTAACGTAATCTTGCGTAGATTTATTGGGAATGACGTGATGGCAGTGCGCGCGTGAGGTGTTTTGTAATGACGATACACACACGGTAGTTGAATAATATTTTCAGATATTTGATTTTCTTTAGGATTTCATTTTTTTCTTTCAGGGCGTTTTTTCGGGATTCCTTTTTTTGGAAGACGTTTCTTTTTATATTTCATTTTCTTTTAAGACGTTTTTTTTCAGGGAACCTTTATAATATAAAGATTTTTTGTCCACATAAGGATTCGAAAGAGATTCCCCCTCAATGGAATCGAGGGCTAGAAAGGTGGATTATGGAAATGTTTCCAATATTATTATTCAATAAATACTTTCTACATTATAACCTATGGCGCGCACGGAGAAATCCCTGCCCACCTTCTAGAACGATTAAATAATTCGTATGTTTCCAACCCTTTCCACATAAGAGTGCACGAGCATTCCAATACTATTGGTTTTCGCTCTATTAGATGCAACTGTATGTTACAGTGTTATTAATTTTCTAAAGTGGCCTTCGCAGGTTAAGCTAGCTATTAATCAATGAGATGCTACATAGCATTGGCTTTAGATATTTCATTGCATAAATGATTAGGTATTGAAGATTCATCCTGGTACAAGAAACCTAGAGAAATCTAAAACTCAACAAACGAAAAAACAAAGTGTGAAGAAAAACTTATAAAGGATAAAATACAACTAAAAAGAACCATGAATTAAAGAAAGACGGGAATCCTAGCAACCATTTCCGTGGGGTGGGTATTTATTTGAGATAAATTTAAACCATACTGAGAGATGTTTCTAAGAGGTCTTAGTGAAAATGCATCGTTTCTATCGCTCTATTGACAAAATAAATACCATATACACAAGGAAAAGAGACACATTTTGCATTTGGTTATTTCTGAAAGGTTTTAATGAAAAAGCCACGTTTCTTTAAGGCAAGACTATGCATATTTCACGCCTTACGTTGATTCATTAAAACCGTTAATAAACTTGTAAAACATGAACTAAAGCGTAAATAAATTTTACATTTAATAACAACCCTCCCCTCTGGAATTGCTTGCTAAGGTGGGCAAACCACATATCATCAGTTTGGTGTGAAATATGTATAGTCACGCCAATATATGCAAATGTCAAAGAAACACGACATTTTCATCAAAACTTATCAGAAATAAACGAATGCAAAATACGTCACTTTTTCTTGCAGGTGCATCTAATAGAGCTAAGAAAAACATGCGTTTTCATTAAGACCACCTAGTAATACCACTTAATGTGGCTTAAATTTATCTCTAATAACAACCCCCCTAGAAATGGATGCTAGGGTTCCCACCTTTCTTTAATTCATAGTTCTTTTTGCTTATATTCTATCCTTTATACGCTTTTTTACGTTTTGTTTTTTCGTTTGTTGTGTTTTAACTGCTTTTTCTATGTTTTAATAATACTTGTAAGTTTGTTTTACTAATAAAATTCGTATGTGCAAAAGACTTCATTCTTTAGATTTCATGTCCCAGGATAAGTCAATGCTATGTAGCATCTCATTGATTCAATAGCTGACTTAACCCGTCTAGGTCACTTTAGAAAATTAAAAACACTGTAACAGGCAGGTGCATCTAATAGAGCAAAATCAATAGTATTGGGATGCTTGTGCTTTCTCATGTGGAAATGTTTGGAAACATGCAAACAATTTAATCGTTCTAGAAGGCGGGCAAGGATTTCTCCGTGCGTGCAACAGGTTATCATGTAGAAAGTTTTCATCGAATAGTAATATTGGAAAGGCTTTCATAGTCCACCTGTCTAGCACTCCATTCCAATGAGGGCGAATCCCGTTCGAATCCTAATGCAGAGAAAAATCTTTAGACTATAAAGGGTTTCCTGAAAAACGTCATGAAAGAAAATAAATGCCAAAGAAAAACCTTGAAAGAAAAAAATGAAATCCGAAAGAAACGAAAATCCCTTAAAGTATTACGTAACACCCATTTGTGCATTGTCATCACGTCGTTACGTCATTACCAATAAATCTACCAAGTCAAGTGAGTTTACGTCACCCTCAATAAGTCTATCAAGTCAAGAAAGATTGCGTCACATACCAATTCTGTATCATCATTACGTAACACCCACGTGTGTGCCCTTCAGTTACAACCAGGGATTTCCGTCTTGACTAGCGGAATCTAAAAGGTCCTCTAGCGTAAAAAGCACCTTTATCTCTTAGAAAACTGAAACTATTACGTAACATCCAAAGAAATCCTGATTTGGTGGGTTCCTGAAAGTCTTTAAGCAATTAACACATACGTCGTTTAGAAAACATTCTCTATGATGTAACATGCACCTGCATCTTTTAGAAAACATTCCCCTATTACATAACATGCACCTGTGTCTTGAAGAAGTTTAAAAAAGTGCCGGGACTGGGATTCTTAGGGATAGGGCACCCTTAAAAACTTGAACACCCTCACTACTAATGTCTTCTTATTTCTCGGAAACATTGTCCTTCAACTGGCGTCCATGGGAACATCCCTATAAATCAGGTTTATTTGACAAATTTGCCTTTAACTGTAAAAATGATGACCCTTAATTCTTGATTTACCAACCAGAACTCTCCAAATAAATATTCAAGAGTTGCATGTTTTCAGAGACTAGTATTATTTTCAGGGCATTGTTTTACGAATATTAAATTTCAATTTAAAAAACAAGGAATTAGCCATGGTTTATATTTAACCAAGCCTTGTGTCAAATAGGACATAGACCAAATTGTAGTACTTGAATGATATACGCCCTGCCTCATATTCTTCATCCAAGTAAAACCTGTTTCTCTGATTCTCAATCCTAATGAAATACAACTAAGTATTATAAAATATGATATTTTAGAAACAGATTTTGGCTATATATTTGCACATTAGGGAGGTTGGGAGGATAAAGTACAGTAAGTCTGTTTATCTGACGCTCAATCCTAAAGATGTATTTAAAGAAAAATATGATGAGAGTTTAATACTTTATTAACAAAATTACGAAAACTACAGAAGAAACTGAATGAATTTCGTAAACACAACTTATTTCACTCAGATGTAAGGAAACGAAAACATGTATCAACAAAAAAAAACGGTTTTACTTAGGTTCTAATTAAACGAAGAATATTAGGTAGGATATATATCATACAAGTACCCAAATTGCAAGTAAAGAGCAACCCTCGCCAATAGAAACTAAAACTCTAAAAATTTTGTAATACAACAAGTACAACAACAAAATTTATTATTCATGCTGATTCTGAATATACAAAATCTATTAATTTTGAAATTGCTCATTAAAAGCTAGAAGCGCACAAAATTTGCATGATTTTAGAAACAGAAAACAAACTCCCCCCAAAAAGGGTACCATCTTGGCAGAAACTACGCAATGAAATTCGACATATTTAGAAGACCTAATGCATAATCTGCAAAGCACAATATTTTTCTTCTTTTTATAAAGTGAATGATCACTAAATCAGCACTTTTTCTACCAGCATTGTTGGGCAAAAGAAAAATTTTGATTTAAAGAGTTAAATTTGAAGGTGGTAACCCTCCTTATATTTAGGGCGACCCTATGAAAAACCCTGGTCAAGCTGTGAAAAACAAACAGAAATTAAATGAAAAAAAAAAACAGTGAGTCTTCAGTGAAAGCAAAGAGCAACATAAAAACTTTAAAACAAGCAGACTTTTTTCTGTATATCAGGAAACCTTCTCCTCATTACACTAAAGTTTGGCTTTTTGCCCAATTCTTTCAGAATGAATAAATCAGTCTATTCATTAAAAAAGTGCACTAATAGTCGGCCTTCATCTTATCTTGGAAGGTTTAGGCTGCAGCCAATTATGTATGCAATATGCAAATTTGAAAAAATACAAGATACTGTAAATAAATAAAAAACAAAAAAAAACAATAGGACATTGAAAACACTTTGGCATTTCTTGGTAAAATTATTCTCAAAACTCCCCTGCACATCTCTGGTGCTGATTATAATTAATTAAATAATTAATTATATAATTAATATTATTTTATTAATTATATAATTAATTAATATAATTAAATAATAATGGAACAAGAAAATCAAGAATATTAGGTGGATAGAATAATTTCATTTGTTAGGATTATATGTCATGGGATTTTACAAAGAGAAATAGAACTAAACTCACATTGAACATTTCCACGCCAGTAAAGTGACATAATATCAACAATAGGACTCCTGTACATCCTAGCGTCATTTATTTATCCTGTCAGTCTTTGATTTACAATAGCATAATCAATAAGGTTATGTAACTTTCCATGATAGAAGTACCATTTTAATGTATGAATAATTTTATGGTGAAATATTGCATTGGTTATAACTAAATTACAGGACCTTCAAACATAAGGTTTTAAATTTAAAATTGTATTATTTTATTACCGTTGTTCATTTCCTTGTCAGCATCAAATTTGCCTAAGCTAAGATAATATTCATCATTATTTGTTCGAGCCTGGGTATTGAAGTCTCAAAATAAAAACACAATGATTTTACTTTGAACTTTGCGCATTTGTTCTACATGGTGTAAAAAAGTATATAAAATTCATTTACATTACTACTGTCTCTGTGAGGCAACAGGGTTATAATCTATTTTTACTGATACTTGCAATTTTTTCTCATAAAATAAACAACTGGAATTCTATTATTAATACCTTCCCAGCCTAAACAAGAATTTGTCGCTTCCTCGTTCATCGCAACGCTATTTCCAACTGATACATCCCATTCTTTTCTTCCAGAGTCCATTTAAAAACATCTTTTTCAAAAAAGTAAAGAGTTGAATGAAAATCTAAGATGAGCAGAAATAAGGCCATGTTAGAATTCAAACATAAAACAAAGGGAAATCAAAATGAATGAGTAGGCTGTCTTAGGGAAGAAGGATGGGAATGCAGGGAGTAATATTAGTGAAAAATATGTTTAGTATAGAGAAGAGGCTCTTACAGAATGTGGTTATGTGGTCGATCTGTGGTTACTCAGTTTATTTTTAAGCTACAACAGAAAACTTATCGTGGTATTAATGGCCTCTGTGCAAAGTATTTAAATCAAACATAAAGATGCAGCAAACAATACAACTGCTACTACTACTAACAACTCACTGCAGCACTATACCACATGAGGCCAACACAGATGTTCATGATCCTCCTCTTAAAACAAAGAGAAATTAAAAAAGTTGCGATAGAGCTCAATCTAGGTCAATCACTGTGATCTAGCAATTGGTCTAACAGCAAACTCTGGATCAACAATTTGAAATTTGAAATAAAGAAGAATTTTCTGTTTAGTATTTAAGTTTAATTTTTTGTTTAATATTTATTCTGTTTAATATTTAGAATTTTCTGTCCTCCATTTCAATTTATTCAATAACTGTTTCTTTACACTCTCCCAAGAAATTTCCATTTCCCTTAAGTCTTTTCTTATTACATCCTTTCAGCCTATTCAGCAATGACCAGTTTTTTGTTTGACCCAAGGTGGTTGGCCAAAAAGAACGTTTTTTAGCCATCTGTCATCATTCATCTGCAGAACGTGTCCTAGCCATCTTATCCTTTCTTTTATTATAGCCCAAGTAAACAGGACAGAAGCAACCAATACTGCTACAGGCAAATCCCAGAATTCCAATACAAGTGCAAATAAAAATGTATAATTAAGTCACACTTAAAAAACACCAATATTGTCACAAATAGGAGTAGGGCTACTGTCTCCTAGACCTTCCAAAGGCCAAAGTCTGATCTATGCTTTACTAAAAACGATTTGTATTTCAAATGAATCCTAATAAAACAGATTACACCCTAATAGCCGTCCTGGTTAAGTGGTTGGCGCGCTGGTTTGAGAACTGCTTGTCCAAGGGGCAGAGGTTTGATCCCTGATGTAGCCAGTTATTTAATTTGGGACGGGGTCATTGGCGTCACTCTGCAAGCTCAGCCAGAGTCAACCCAGCTCTAAATGGGTACTTGAAGAAATCTGGTGAAGGTAAGCAGGAAGGGTGTGCAAAAGCACAGGATGGCTAGCCCCCAGCCCCCCATTGCACTTCCTGGTTGAAGGCCCACGAAACGGAGATCAGCACCGCCGGTTCGAACCTTGAGGGTCTAGCGCCGTCATACCTACTTTACTTACTTAACTTAAAACCCACCAAAAGTTGGCCTAATAAGAGTAGGGTGGCTTTCCCTTCACCTTGTAAAAGCCAGTATATGATTTATGTTTTCTGAAAACAATTTGTATTCCAAACTGTGTGCTTTTTATTTGTCATAAGAGCAACACAAAGAAAACAGCAAAAATGGTATCACAAGGCCAATCAAGGCTTAAAAATAACAGTGGTGCTAGTCCTCGACCCTTATCTTAAACCTTAGAAACACCAATGTGTCTTGTGTTTTATTGAAAATTATATCTATTTTGAACAGTATTGATTTTTGAGATAAAACTGGAAAAAAAATACCAAAATAATCTACATTACTTGAAAACACTAGAGAATTTTGAGTGATTATTTAATATATAAAAAAGTTAATTGCTGGAAATCTCAAAAATGTTTGGTTCCTCAATATTAGCTGATGAGAAAATGTTAAAAATATATCAAGTTATCCATAAATGAAAAATGTTTCAGCTTGTGATAATTTCTGATTGTTTTAAGCTTGATTTAATTATTCCTTTTAATTTATGTTTGTTTATGATATGTTGATTGGTTTATAGCTGTATTTGTCATCGTTATGCTTAATGAGATTATTCACTTTACTTTGTGTTTGTTTTTGTTTATTTCTGCTGTCTTAAGTTTTAGTATGGCTATTTACTTTTTTTTTGAAAACGTTTTTTTCTGGAACTGTATTTAAATTCCTTCCGTTTGTTTGACAAAGTTTTAATTGACAAATTTCTGTTTTTAATTGACAAAGTTTTATTATAAGGTAATAATATTAATGTTTGTATTTTTTTCTGTTTTTCTGCTTAGGAATAAAAAAACTTGGATTATAATTAAATTTTGGATAAAATTTCAGTCAAAATGTTTTATCAGTAGCAGGTTTGCACAATGAATTTTTAATAGTTGTTGTACTATAGAATTTTGATGTTTTTGAGGGTGAATGTTATTCATACAAAATGTACATCTGCAAACGTTTTAATCAAACAGTTCGTGGTAACGAACTGTAGTAAGGAGCAGCCCGGCTCAATAGTAAAAGAAATTTTAAAAAACGGAATTTTTATACTAATAGATACATCAAAAGAATTGAATTTTTATGCTGATATTGAATATATAAGTTTCATCAAATTTAGTCTTACTCATCAAAAGCTCCTATCTACAAAAATGTGGAACTTGGTATTTTTTTGCCAGAAGACTGATCGCAGGTATATGTTTATTTGTTTGTTTGTTTGTTTTCCCCAGGGGTAGTCGTATCGACCAAGTGGTCCTAAAATGTCAGAGGAGGGCTCATTCTAACGGAAATTAAAAATTCTAGTGTCCTTTTTAAGTGACCAAAAAAACTGGAGGGCACCTAGGCCCCCTCCCACGCTCATTTTTTCCCAAAGTCAACGGATAAAAATTTTGAGATAGCCATTTTGTTCAGCATAGTCGAAAAACATAATAACTATATCTTTGGGGATGACTTACTCCCCCACAGTCCCCATGGGAGGGGCTACAAGTTACAAACTTTAACCAGCATTTACATACAGTAATGGTTATTTGGAAGTGTACGTAGGAGGATCTTCCCTTGGAGGAATTGTCATGGTAGAAGAGAAATTCCATGAAGGGGGCGCAGGATTTTCTAGTACTATTTTTTTTAAAACAATGAAAATATAGATATGAGAAACTTTTTTCCACTGAAAGTAAAGACCAGCATTAAGACTTAAAAAGAACAGAAATTATTACGCATATGGGGGGTTCATCTCTTCCTAAATACCTCGCTCTTTATGCTAAAGTATTTTTAGTAATTTCAACCATTTATTCTACAGTCTTTGTGATTCAGGAGTCAATCTTAAAGAATGTGAAAAGAGCGAGGCATTAACGAGGGGACAAACTCCCTCATATACATAATAAAAATATACGAATATAGAAGTTCGTTACGTAAGTTAATTTGTAAGTTACGTATATTTTTTACTAATAAAAACGTTCGTTAAAAATTAAGAATTCTAGTTGCCTTTTTAAGTAACCGAAAAATTGGAGGGCAACTAGGCCTCCTCCCCCACCCTTTTTCTCAAAATCGTCTGATCAAAACAAAGAGAAAGCCATTTAGCAAAAAAAAAAAATCAATACGCAAATTTTGTTTTAATTATTCATTTGCAGAGAGCCAAAATCAAACATGTATTAAATCAAAAACGTTCAGAAATTAAATAAAATAAAAACAAGTTTTTTTAACTGAAAGTAAGGAGCAACATTAAAACTTAAAACGAACAGAAATTAATTCGTATATGAAAGGGGCTGTTCCCTCCTCAAAGTCTCGCTCTTTACGCTAAAGTTATTTACTGTTTTATAAAGTAGAATTGAGAGAAAGAGTCAAACCTTAGCGTAAAGAGCAGGACGTTGAAGAGGAAACAGCCCCTTTCATACACGGAGTAATTTCTGTTCCTTTTAAGTTTTAATGTTGCTCCTTACTTTCGGTTAAAAAACTTGTTTTGTTATTTATGTTCTTTAGGGATGAAGTTACCCTGACCTCAATCCTAGAGACACACCTGAATATACAAATAATTGAATCCACAGTTTGTTAAAAGAATCTTTTGATGTAATACACTACTTTGTTGCAAATGTTTGCTTGTTTAATTAACTGCGTGGCAAGGTCAATTACATTGCCAAGTGACCAGGATGGTTCAACTAGTGGTGTTAGGTCCTGGAAAATCTCCCCCCACCAAGACAGATCTGTTCCTAGGGTAATTGGCACCCAGGGAAAAATTAATTACAGCATCTCTCCCAACTCAAGCATAAGCAAAAAAGCCTGTCAAAGTGAATTATTTGATCAAAGTGAGCAACCCCCTAGTTGCAATGCCCCCCCCCTCATTAGCCAAAAGAAGGAATTTTAAAATATTCTACCAGTATTCCAAAATACAGGCAGAATATATGGTGTTGAATACACTGTGTTTCTGAGGGGCAAACTAAAATAATAGGATACAATTAAGGTTAACCTTAATTGTATCCTATTATTTTGAAGCCATAAAACCCAAAGGCAAATTTATTAGACATTTTGAAGTTGATGAACAAAACGGATATCTCGAAATTTTCATTCAATATTATAGGGTTCTGAGGAGGGCTGGGTAGCAGAAAAAGAACCGAGAGGGAGGCAGGTTACCCTCCAGTAGCGTTTGGCCTTTGAAAATGGTACTACGACGTTGAATTTCCATTAAATATGCCCACTTCTAAGTTTCTAAGATAGCCCCTTCTATTTATAAGTGGGTTTATTCAAGCATTGATGACATAGCAGAAAGAGCCCCTGAGATAAGGGCAATTAATTATACAAACTATCAATTCTCTACAGAGAGATTTTAGACTGGGAAAAATCAGATCTTAGAAACTTAGGAGGGGGAACATTATATTGGAAATTGAAAGTCCCAGTGCCCTTTTTAAAGCCCAAAGGCTATGGAAGGCGATCAACCTCCCTTCTGGTTCTTTTTCTGATACCCAGCCCTCTTCAAACCCCTATGATACTGAATCATAATTTCAAGATACCAGATTTGTTCATAAACTTCAAAATGTCTGATAGATTTGCCATTGGACTTGGATGGCCCTAGTGTTAATCTTTGTCTTACCAAGCTATGACAACATGACCCCAAGAAACACAACATGTTCAACACCACATATTCTGCCTGCATTTTGGAATACTGGTATAATATTACAAAATTCCTTCTTTTCTTCATTATTTTTATTTGTAATACTTTCTCTGTGGCTGCTGAATTTTACATGAGGGGAATTTCCTGGGGACAGAGCTATTTGAAGGGGGACAACCAGGGCAAGACACCACAGGTACCATGGCTAGAGGGGGGCACTGCAATTACTTTTTCCCTGCGCACCACCAGCCCTAAGAATAGCTCTGCCCAGGAGGAGAGAGATCCTGGGGGATGTACATAGTAGCAACAGATAAACCATTTTGTTCACCTGACAAAATATTGCCTTTTGATTTACCTTGCCACTTAACTGTGAACTAAGTCCCATGTTGGTTTGTGATGCAAAAACATTTAGGCTGACTGTTGACAAAATACTCTTAGTACCACTCCCAACATGCAAATTTGAGGTCTAATTCCCTTTCTTTTGTCTTTAACTCTAACTGAAAGTTTAATTCTATTTTCTAAGCTGTTCCTAAGACATTACAAAAATTATATTTTGATACATTAGTTGCACAAAGCCTGTAGTTTATTGTAGGATGAAACCAGACAGCCTAGGAAAAAAAGCAATATGCTACTAGATTCTCTGTTCAAGAATATTTTCAATTTCAATTATTACTGGGATGGCAAATACAAGCATCAGTCTGGAATTGGGTGTATCTACAGTAAAACCTGTTAGACTTAGAACACAAATAGTGGGTAAAATTTACCCCTGAAAAATTTAACATATATTTCTTCTTCACCTAAGGGTTATAGAAAGGAGGTGGGATTTCTTGTATTTTGTCTTTGACCATAAGGGAGCTAGTCACTCACTTAGTCTTGTATCAGACATCAATGAAGACAGAGATAGAGGTGGTCAGTGGGAAAATTTTACCTGTCTTTAGTATTTGTGCAATGACTTTTGCTTTCAGTCAATAACTTGATTTCTCAATATTTGAGGCTGAATTGCAAACCTGGCTCTACTTTAGTTACTTTATGTAATTGACAAGGTTTTACTGATGTTAATTTATATTTGAGAAATTACAGCACATATTTCACCCATTTTTGGTATTATTACAGTGGTCTGTCCAGGGTGTTTATAATCAATTTAGAAGATGAAGGAATATAGTTTACGCAACTTCAGTAGACTAGTTTGATGCCCCCCTTTAATATTCTAGGGTTAAAAAAATAATTTTTGCTTTATCATATGCAGAAAAACTGCAGTTAACACGTTTTTGAAGGCATTTATGCTATATTTACCTTTAAACCCTCTCCCCCTTATGTGCAACTATATAGCCCAACAATTATATATTTTCTACACATTTTGCCATGTTTCACTCTTGTTTCAACTCATGTACCCATACATTGAATCAATACTGACACAATCAAGGAACAGAACAACACATTGGAAATAAATATCTGGGCTATACGGTTAGATATTCAAAGAATACAGGTAAATCTTAGTAGTGCCTTCAAATTGTGTTAGATAGGCTACAATTTTTCTATATACTATAAAGTAAGCATTGTTTTCTTAATATGTTCCCTTCTCAATAACCACAGTTCTAGGCTTATAGCTGTCCCTTTGAATGGGGCAGATATATCACTAGTCTAGTCCATATAGCCTAAAAAAGTTTGGCTAGCAGATTTTACAGGTTTGTCATCAGGATATCTCTAGTAGCCTACATATATCTTACCATCAATTGGCTCATAATGCCGAATTACATAAACTTGAAAAAAAAAGTTTAAAAAGTAACCTTAGCAAACCTTTGCATATAGCCTAGGTCTAGTAAGAATATATCCATGGATCATCCCAATGAAATTGATGTCATTAGTGTCTATATAAATATGAAGAACCAGCAACCCTTAAAGATAGCATCCTTCTATAATCCAAAAAGAAATAATAATATAACAAAGGTGTTATGAGAAGAGATTAAAGACAAAAATACTATTTTGTTGGATGATTTTAATGCCCATAGTTGCATGTGGGAGAGTTGCAAGTCATCAATTAAAGCTGGCTCTTCCATTGAAAATTGAATAGTTGAACAAGAAGGGCTCAACATTCTCTTTCTTTTTGGGCTCCCAACTCATTACAATATAAAAAGTAATAAATATTCTACAACTGATTTACAAATTCGCCCAACTTGGATTGTACCATGTAATGAAATATCATTTGTGTTAGAACTGCAAACTGACCATAGTGCACTGTTGGTTCAAATTGACAACCAAAAATATGATACAAATCACCCAACATATAAGTTTAATCTAAGGAAGGCAAACTGGAATCAATTCATGCAAGAGTTAGACAAAGCAAATTACAATGAGCTAAATGATGAAAATTATATGGAATTTCAAGCAACAAAAATCTCTCACATCCTTGAGTGTACAGCAAGACCAGAAATTCTACAGATACCAGACCAAAGAAATTTCCCTTAATTAAAAAAAAGGCAAACATTAGGTGGAATGAAGAATGTAAAAACGCTGTAGAAACAAAGAAAAAGGCCAGGAACAAATTTAAGAAACACCCCTACACTGAAACACTTTTGTTATTGAGAAGTGCTGAAGCATTGGTGAAGAAGGCAATACTGAGAGCAAAAAAAAAAAACTGATATGGAAGGGCTTTGCCTCAGAAATTGACTCAAATATTCCCTCAAGCAAAATACACAGTTTCACAAACAAAATGGCAAAAAGTAATAGGAAAGGCAGTAAGACAGTCCCAAACTTATCTATTAATAGTATTAATCTTCTAACAGACAAAAATAAAGCAGAGGCATTTGCTATTAGTTTTAAGAGAGACCGGATAGTTAGTAATTTCACAAAACGAAGTGTTTGCAAACAATAGCTAAAAAAGCTAGTGTTTGTTATATAAAGCTAAATATAAGGAAGACCTAGTTCTCCCATTCACCCTTCAGAATTGAATGATGTCCTTGGTGAAGCAAATATGCTTGCAGCTCCAAGAAAAGATAAAGTCTGTTACAAATTGGTGGTGTAGAGTGGTAATGTTTTTCAAATGGTGTTTCTTCAGGTTTATAATGCATCCTAGGAAAGAAATACTTTTCCCTGTGAGTGGAAAATGCTATATTTTTTCCACTTGCTAAGCCTTATCAACCCCAAGATAAATTAGAATCTTATTGACCCATTTCTCTATTGCTGGTCTTGGGTAAAATTGTAGAGAATATGGTACAACAAAGATTGAAATGGTTTGTGGAAGTAAACAAAATGCTGCAAAAATCCCATTCAGGCTTTTGGAAGGATAGATCCCAAGTGAATGATGTCATTATTCTTGAAGGAGCCTGTAGAAAAGCCAAAAGTGAAGGTAAACCATTAATTGCCATACTAGTTGATTTCAGGCTGCTTTTGATCATGCCATACTAGTTGATTTCAGGCTGCTTTTGATCATGTAAATAGATACATCTTTTGTGATGCTCTAAGATATATGGATTTTCCTGAGAAGGAGGTAAATTTCATATTTGATTACCTTTCAGATTGCAGCTACAAAGTAAGAGTAAACAAAGATTATTCTGATTCCAACTTTATACTGGTCTACCACAAAATTTTGCACTTAACCCCCTAATGTGCCAATATATAGCCCAAATTTGTTTCTAAACTATTATATTGTCATCTTATTTTGTTTTATTTTATTAGCAATAACCAAACTTCCATTCTTGAGTGTGTATTATATAACTGACAAGTATTGAAGTTATTAGTCAACTAGTTGGAAAAAGATAGTTTTGCTGGGGCAACATTTCTTGGCAAATTCAAATTTAAGCACTTTTTGATCTTTTTGATTTTATGACATATCTAACCTAACCTAGTAGGTAAATATATGACTGTCCATATTATTGACTTACCATATATAGTCAACATACCATTCAATGCCTTTTTTATGCTCTTTACAAATATAATAATTGCTTTTATCACAAATTTAAATTTAAGCACTTTTTAACCTGACCTAAATTACCCTTACTGTAAATAATTTTGGTACTGAGAAAATGTAGTATTATTTTGTTGAAAAATGACCAATAACTCATACTTTAATTGAAAATTTGGTAAAATTCTAGTTAATTGACTTCTTGCTATCTCAGAAAGGGTTTAGGATAGGAAAATGAAACTTTTGGGGATGAATCTACAGACTAAAGCATGTCCTGGGAAGGTATTTTGATGCAACTACCTCCACTGCTTCTCCCTCTAGAGGACCCTGACCTTTGATGACCTTTGAAAATATGTGTTATAAAAGTGAAACCTTGCAAAATAGATCTTCTGCTTGAATGAAGTACAACAAAATTGTTTTCAGCTTCATTACTTTGCTCAATTCCATTTTATAAGGTTTTGAAGATTTGCAAATACATTTCCTAAATTTTGAAAAAAAAACATTGATATGGCTCAAAATTCTACTCAAATAACAGGAATTGCATTTTCAGAACTAAGGGCAGAGAAAAAGCAAGTAATAACTGAAAATTAAGGCAAAAATGTTGTTTTGTCAAAATTTCAATAGGTATAGACCTGTCATGTAGGCAAATTTCAGGGCCCTCTAGAGGGAGAAGGAGTGGAGATGGGTACTTTAAAATACCTTCCCAGGACATACTATAGCCTGTAGACCCATCCCTGAAAGTTTCATTTTCCTAACCTAGCCCCTTTCTGAGATAGCAAGAAGTCAATCAACTAGAATTTTACCAAAAATTTGTCATTTTCAGGAGCCCAAAAAGTGCTTAAATATAAATTTTGTGATAGAATCTGTTATTATATTTGTAAAGAGCATAAGAAAAATAGAGTGGTATGTTCACTTTATTGGTAAGTCAATAATTTGGACAGTCATATATTTACAGTAGAAGTGCCTTCAAATTGTCTTAGATAGACTAGAATTTTTCCATTAACTAGAAAGTAGGGATGTTTTCTTAATATGAATTAACCCATATTAAGGTAAATAGGGACTAGTTGTGTTGGTTGTCTGGTTACAAAAAGTTTTGAAGAGTTGATGATTTCATGAGGTTTTCATTTTCCTGTAATGATTCCACTTTTGATGTTTTCAATTAATTAGCTTAGGCCTAGGCTACTTGTTTCAGCAGTTAAAAAAGATACTATAGGCATTTTAGCTGAAAAATGTCTGGTGCATGACTTTCAGCATGTAAAATTATAGTCAAATTACCCTTTTCAAATTACACCAACTCTCTTTCCTAAATTAACAAAATTCAGGAAATGTATTTGCATAGCCTATCTTTAAAACCTTATAAAATGGAATTGAGCAAAGTTATGAAGCTGAAAACAATTTTGTTGTACTTCAATTAAGCAGAAGATCTGTTTTGCAAGGTTTCACTTTTATAGCACACATATTTTTTAAGATCATCAAAGGTCAGGGCCTTCTAGAGGGAGAAGGAGTGGAGGTAGGTACTTCAAAATACCTTCCTGGAACATACTTTAGCCTGTAGACCCATCCCTGAAAGTTTCATTTTCCTAACCTAAACCCTTTGCAAGATAGCAAGAAGTGAATTAACAAGAATTTTACCCAGTTTTCAAATTACACCAACTCTCATCAATATCATTGATGATAAGCCATTCCCAATTAACAGTTCCCAAGTTGTTCCCATTTAGCTAGGACAATGTTATAGATTTACAAGACCTAAGATATTGTCAAACAAACTGTAGTTTTTTTAAGCTGAAGAAAGAAAAATGAGCTGCAACAAAGTAGAATATTGAAAATATCACAATGTTTATACCTTGAATTTATCAATTTATTTTGAAATTGATAACTGAATTGAGTAATCTGTTCAAACGGAGGGAGATTAAATTATTTTGCGTTTTGGAGAGCAGAGTTACTATATTCTTTTGTGCGAAGTGTGCTACTTTTCTCGAAAACAGGGTGCTACCCAAAATTCTAGCTAAATACGTTTCGCGCAAACCTCCTAAAAGTTGCTCAATCAGTTTTTATGCTAAGTTGAGATGCGTGGTATTTTGACAATATCTCTTATTGAACGTTTAGTTCAAGTTCAATGTCTTTTAATTTTTAAACTAAGTTCACTTTCTATAACACTATAACATATAATACAACAGAAAAGAAAAAATATTTAAAAAGGATGCCTACAATGTGAGTTATGCTCGAAAACCGGCGCCCTCAAAAGGAAATTAAATAATAATGTAAAAATGATGAAAAATAAAATGATAATAAATAATAAAATACTCATCATAAAAAATAAAATAAGACACCACATTCAACTCACAGTCCACTTTTCAAATTTAAATAATAGTATTAATTCAAATGAACACAAGCACCGGCTACCATGACTTTATATTAATTAATAATTATGTCATAGATATAGTTTTAAACTGTTTTTAAAAAGCAAAATAGAAGAATGTGAATCCATATAACTTTCATAAAAGTTCCCAAACTTTATTATTTGAATTTTTTGGAGAAGATCTGGTTCGTTCAGTATGAATTCTAGGGCAAGGCAATTTATCTGAACGTCTTCTTAGACTATACCTATTCTGATCAAAAAGAAGTTAGCGATAATTAATAGAATCAAAATCCAATGGTAATAATTCTTTAATTTGTGTAAGCCTAAGAATGATACAATGAGCTGGAAGGACGAGATCAACTGGCAATATGCTCAAACATCTGTAAAGACTCTTAGAAGGGGATTTATAAGAGAGTGCCGATCGGTAAGAAAGGAGTTCTTTAAATGTACGAATGGCTTTATTTCGAGCACGATGATGGGGCTTGATTTAAGATTTAAAAGTATTTAAACAAGCAATGGGACAATTATTAAAATAAGATTAAATGAAAGAATAATAAACTTACTAAAGGGCAGGAAAAGGTAGGTAAAATTTTAAACACCAAAGTAACCCTACATACCTTCCTAGCCGAATCCTTAGTCTATCAAGATGAAGCTAACAAGATCAATTTTCATCAACTATAAGACAAAACTACCTACAAGATCTCTTTATATTAATGGTAACTAGTCCTCCGTTCAAATGGACAGACATTTGGGAAAGCGACGGCAGGGCATGAGAAAGTCGAAAATAGGTGATAAAAATCGATTTTTGATGCATTTAAAACAATGCGGTTGTCAGCAAACCAGTGCTTCAGCTTCATCAGACCATGACATATGTTTTTTCTGACTGATGATTCATCTGTACCTGTGACGGAACTGGCCTTGTCATTTGCGAATAGTAGCGCAAGTCTATCACCTGCAGTTGTGTCCATAAGGTTATTGACGTATATTAGAAACAGAAGTGGTCCACTACTTTTTATTCCTACCAGAAAGGTAAGAATGAATGAGTAAGAGATTAGTACCTCTTATTCTGTAGTTATCACGCTTACACAAAAGAATCAGATGACAAATCGTATCAAATGATTTCTTCACATCGACAAATATTGTAGCTGGTATTTCATTCCTGTCCATTGCATCATTTAGAAACTGTAGTAGAACCAGTATAGCATTCTCAGTGGAGTGCCCAGGCCTGGATACAAACTGACGCACGATGAGGAAGCAAGACCTGGTCAGATAATTCATCCTTTTGTTGTAGAAGCAATGCTCTAAAATTTTCGAAAAACCACAGAGAAAAGAGATAATGCGATAGTTCGAAGGTTGCTTGGGATCGCTATCTTTGTGGAGGGGAATAATCCTCGCCGACTTGAAAACAGTGAGAAAGAATCCGTCTTTAAAGCAAGATTTGATGACATTCGCGATAAGCTGACATAATTATCCATGGTTTTCTTATGAGGCAAGTTGATGAATCATCTGGACTTTCGGAATGACCATTGTTCATGGCTTGCAGAATCATGAGGGATTCACTTTCAATAAGTGACAAAAACATAAAGGAGCTTCAAATTACCAATAAAACTCAAGGTGCTTTATTTCGGAGGCTGATACAACAGGCATAGCAGTAGCTTCTCTTTACCGGAAGTAATTTTAACAATCAAGAATTCAAAATCCATCTCTTGGTATAAATTACTAAAATCAGCGATTTCACGAACATGTAAATCCTGATTAATAAACAGAACAAGTCCACCTTTCGAACGGTACCCCTTTTTCTATTAACTATTCTATACCCAGATATGTCAACTAAAAAACTATTACTATCACTAAAAAATGTCTCACATAGTTCTAAGATTCCAAAGTGATTCCTAAAAAAAGAAAAGTGGAGTTAAAATCAGAGCTACTAAATACTTTACGACAATTTCAAAACGCGATTGGGGATGATAGGGACTGATCAAATGGAGCGATTTAATCATTATTTATATACTAGCTGTTGGGGTGGCGCTTCGCGCCACCCCAACACCTAGTTAGTGGGGACACTTCGCCCCCCCCCAAGCCCCCCCGCGCGCATAAGTCGTTACGTGCCTTATTAGTTACGCGCCATTGTAGTTGTGTCCCTGTGTCCCACCTGTGAATATAGATATATATATATATATATATATATATATATATATATATATATATATATATATATATATATATATATATATATATATATATATATATATATATATATATATATATATATGTTTTTAACTACGTAAAACTTGCGAATATACGACATTCTTCGCTGTCCCATTGTCTGTGCATATAAATAGATTGTCAGGTTTACCGACTCTTGAACATGCAACATATAATTGTCCATCGGAAAAACAATCCGTATTCAGATCTATACCTCATGATTCTAATGATTGCCCTTGAGCTTTGTTGATGGTGATTGCTAATCGAACATTCTCTGTGTCCCCGTCGTCATTTATATATCCCCCTGTGCCCCCCCCCGGCGTCCCCGTTGTAGTTATGTCCCTGTGTCCCGGTCATTTATATTCCCTGTGTCCCGGTCGTCATTTATGTCTCGGTGTCCCAGTCTTTAATTTCTCTTTGAGTGTCCATAAGATGAAATAAATTTTTTGTTATTTTCTTTTTTCTTTTTAATTTATTTTGGGTTTTTACCTTTTTTTAGCTTTTTTAGTTCTTTTTTCTTTTTAGTTTTTTTTTGTAGTTTTAACCTTTTTTTAGTTTTTTTTTAATTTATTTTTATTATTTTTAGTTTTCTTTTTCTCCTTTATTTTTCAGTTTTTTTCCTTTTTTTTTTTTTTTCTTTTTTAGTTTTGAAATAATTTTTTTTCCTTTTTTCTTTTAATTTTTTTTTTGGTTTTTACCTTTTTTTTAGCTTTTTTATTTTTTTTTCTTTTTAGTTTTTTTGTAGTTTTTAAATTTTTTATTTTTTTTTTTTTATTTTTTAGTTTTCTTTTTCTCCTCTATTTTTCAGTTTTTTTCCTTTTTTAGTTTTTTTTTCTTTTTTAGTTTTTAGTTTTTTTTAGTTTTTTACCTTTTTTTTTAGTTTTTTATAGTTTTTTAGCCATTTTTGTTTTTACCTTTTTTTTTAGTTTTTTTCTTCTTTTGTATTAATACTAAAGTCAAGGTTCGAACCTGGAACCTCTTGAAGCTAGAACCTGGAACATAACGCGTTACCAACTCAGCTACATCGGCTTGAATACTTTCGTTTTTGAATTGGTATATGATGAAATAATTCAGACGTCATATGCGGACAGACAGACAGACAGACAGGACAGGATTGAATTAAAATCGAATAGTTATTGGCATTAAGCCATGGTTAAATTTAAAAAATGCTAGACAGATAGTCCGATTGAATGAGAGGCAAATCTGGCATTAACCCCCTTATTAGGATTGTATAAAAAATATGTCTGTTCATTATTAATAGATAATTCTATCTATTATCCGTCCATGCATCATTCCTAGGGAAGAAGAACTAAGATAGGTAGTCTTAGAACTAAGATAGTCATAGAACCTAAAGTTTTTCGTGTGTTTGGTTAAATGGCACGGGTAAACGGCGGGAGTAAGTATGCCTCTCTTATTGGACCAATGCTTATTTGTTATCTTTTAGCCAGGCACGCCCGCCTAGAGTCTCAGGCAGGTTGACTACGACTTTTGAAATTGACATAGGACCATTAGATTCTCTGGAATGAGAGGTAAACAAAGCACACATACCTATGGTCTTAGGCAGGTTGAACCCAGAATTTGGTTGAGCCAAGAGCAGGTTGAACTTAACATAATATGACTGAATAAATATACTCTTAGTCCAGCCTGAGTGGAAGATATAGGGGATGATAGTTCCCCTCACATATACAATCAATTCTGTTCGTCTTAATTTTTCATGTTACTTCACTTTCACCAAAAAGGAACTTGTTCTTATTTAAATGCTTTTTTTTATATAGGTCAAACATTTAAGGGAGCATGTTGCAGCGCTTGATCAGCAGCTAGCAAAGCAAGAGTCTTCACGATCAGAGAAAGAAGGAAGTGAAAACAAATTTTTATCTTATATTGAAGAATTTAGGAATACCATACACCGTGAGATGGAACATCAGACAACTATAATTGATGACCTGAAACAACAGTTCTTTAATAAGGTATGAAAAGACAAAGTAGCTTCTTTTTAGTGTGAGTTTGAATTTGTCAAAATCTTAAGAGACAATCTATATGAATCATATGCACTTTTGTAAAGAATTGCAAAAGCACGTGGTATTGTCGGAAGGAAGGAAGGGTCTCTCTAGACACCTCTTGTACTAAATATAGGTTGTTTCCATGTGACCCTTTACTATCAAGGTTGCATCTGTGGAAGAACAGGGTGGGATATGGAGTTTGAATGCCTCCTCAAATAAGAAGATTTACTATAGATTGATAATTGCATGACAGCTTTTAAAAGACAGATATATAGTTCTAGATGAAGAGAGGACAATCTCTCTGCTCTTTTGGAAGGTAGTTGGCTGGCAGGAGTGAAGTTTCAGGATTGGATCTTGAGCTAAAATTACATCTTTGCAAGATTGACTTGACGTAATTACCTCCGCTCCTCTCTCCTTTACAGGGTGCTGACGTACGATGAATTTGGAAAAACTTTGTGGCAGAAAATTGAAACTTCTTAAAAATGATTCCACGACACAAAAATTATTCAATGAAATGTGATCCCGCCCTTCACTTTTGTTAAATCCTGAATCATAAAGTTTTGGTAAATTTACACATACCAAAATAGGAGCTTAAAAAGTTTAAAATAAAAAGAATATTTTAGTTGTTAACACCCAGCATTTTTATATATTAATTGCTTCCATTAAACATTAAGATGAACAAATGACAAGAAAGTGAATATTAAGATGACCCAGTTTAAATGAAAAGAAAGCAACTGTAAGTTAGTTTCTTATTTGTGCATTGAAGTAGTGGTCCCAGTTCTAAGACAAGAAAAAAAAAAAAAAAGAAAATACGAGCTTAAAAATAAAGTAATTTTCTTTTGTATTATAATTGTTCTGTGGAGGAAATCCTTCCATGCTGTATTGTTTTGCTTGTGTGTGCCAATCTCAGTTTACTGCTAGAATATAGCAAGGGTTTAAGCTCTGTAGTTTTTAGAGAAAGTTTAAACCTCAGATCAAATCGATGAACATTGGATTGCATTTCGGAAAGGTACGTGTGATTCTAGTCAGAGACCAAATAGGATGGTTTGGCTTATCTTTGATCCAGAGCCCATAGTGAATGAGCTGAAGTAGAAGTCAAAGTCAGAAGATATCTAAAGCTAATAGTGAGGGTGATCCTGAAAATGATATTTAAACAAAAATAGGAATTCAGTACAAATATATATATTTTGAAAATAAAGAGCAATGTCAAATTAAAAACAAACATATACATAAAAAGGCTGCTGTGGCAATCTCTTTCTGATTGTGATATACTTATTAAGAGCTAAAAAACTTGATAAGATTTATTCCAATCGACTTCCGCATATCAAGATGACAAATATTACTATTAAAATAATTATTATTATAATTGGAGACTGGCAAAACTGTGCTGATGATCAGGCCACAAAGACTCATTGTCTCCAAACCCCCAAAAAACTACCAATAGCTGCTAGGTTATTGGTGCCTCTTTAAGGTTGTATTCTGATATAGGACTTGCCTATCTCTTTTTGTCTTTTGTAGCTTCACCAAACTTTCGTTTCTTTGACCCATTATTTTACTTTGGAAACAAAAGCTCTATTGAAGCTGAAAAGCACGCGGACATAGTCTTGAATTGAAAGTGTAGTAAAATCTACAATTACTTAACATTTTTGACGGTTCATTGGCCCCACCACTTAAATATTTTCTTAGAACAACACATAGTAGAAAATTTGTAACTGCTGCCATCTCTTTTTATCAGCCATTTCTGTTTGTAATTTTGGCGAAGTTCGATGTTTAATTTTTTACGTTTGGGACTGAGACAGAAGAGGGATATCAGAGGTTCCTATTTAACTTTAATAGATATCTCATTGGTAACGAGTTTGAAGATTATAATTTACTCCTTTCTTAATAGTAAAGTTATCACTTCAACCCTGGCAAGCAATTTAACATTTCACCTATACGTTTGACACATCATAATTTTGAAGTGCGATCTTTACTCCTTGAAGAGCTGATCAAAATACGTAACAATTGTTCGTTGTTTTTTTTTTTGCATAGACTCCGTTCATTAGATACACCATTGCGAAGTTTCCATGACTGGCATCTTCACTGTTCTTGTACACATCTGGAAGAAGAAAAAATTGGATAATGACTTTGTATAAAAGCAACCCAAGTCCTGATTCTATGTAAGAGGAACTAAGTCTAGACTCGATAAACAAAGATGCCGGAAGAACTAAGCGGGCAAAATACTTTTTTTTATCATTCATGCCCCCTTCTCCTCATTAGCTTTTAAACAGAAAGGCCGACTTGTTTTAACTAGTTTCAACAAAATAAAACAATAATTTTAAATCGGTATAATTTTGGGACCAAAAGAAGGTCTATAACCACTGCATATTATTCCCTCTTTACCACGAATCTTTAGTTATAAATCAGACATGATGCATCTTATTTGAATTTGAGTCACACAAGGGTTTAAATTTGTTCTTTTGAAGACACAAAATCGTCGTAGTTGGTCCCTTCATCTTCTTGCTCACTCTCTCCTGTGATTTTATTTAGAATGGAGGGCATGTCACAACTGGTTCGAAGCAAATTCATTCAAGGATTTTGTAATATGTTTAAAAAGATATGAAGAAAGCCCGTCATTCCTACAGAACCCTCCTACCCATCCCATTTCCAAATCATAAGTGGAAAGATATGCACATCACACCTTGTTTGAACTGGAAACATAAAGTAATTTTATGTTTGTATGATTAAAGAGCCAATGAGCCCAAAGGTCTTCCCGCCCCTCCCATTTTAAACTGTTTCTTCAGTACACAGATAGGCATACCACAACATGTTTGAACCAGAAACATCGAAGAATTTTTAATGTGCGTTACTTGAGGACAAACAAACGGTATGCCAGCAACGCCTTTCTCCGATCTGTCACTCCGTTAGAATTTTTGGAAACGCAGACATGTCTGACGTTATTTACACCGAAATATTGCGACAATTTTTCAATCTGTACGATTGTCGTTATAAATTAATCCCTTGAAATCCTTAAAACCCTTATTCCCGCATCTCTCTTTCTGTTCTTTTTTTTTAGAAAAGCAAGAACATAATGCACCTTGTTTAAAGTGGACACATGGCCCTACTATTCCCCCCCCCCCCGTGGTACAACCAGTAGTCTTGCAGAAATGCAAGAATGTAGCATCTTCTTTGAACGAAAATCGTAAAAACTTTTTGCCGAATAATAGACATTTTTTACCCTGTTTCAAGCAGAATCACACACGGATTTTAAGCCGATACTATCATATGCATAAAATGGGCAATTATCTCCTGTATATTTCCTACCCCTGCAACAACCAACCTTTTTGGCATAAGCACAGGCATGTAGCACCTTTTTTTAAAAACCAAAATCAAACAGCAATTTTCAATCGTTATGATTAGAGAGCCCAAAAGAATTTTCCAACCATTTTCAAAAGGTTTTGGGCTATTCTCAAAATTTCTATGAATTATTTTTCGGAATAAACTTTTACCAATAAGATTAGCCAGAACAATAGTTACCGTTCCTGAATCCGCTTCGAATGGCGATTCTTTCTTATTTGACAGTTCTTTCTTAAAACTTTCTTTTAAAATTTGTCGTTACGATGGGCTAAAGCTCGTTATTTACCTGTTTGCTTCTGATCCCACAACCTGTATATAGATTTATATTGTCTGTATATAGATTTATATAGTCTGTACTAGATTTATATAGGCTGTATTTATATTTGTGTACAATAAATTTATCAGGCTCTAAATATTCATATTAACTTCCTATTTTGTGAAAACAAGATATTTGATTCTAGGAAGAAGAATATCAACTAGCTGTCCAAGCAATGCTGAAAGAACAATCTTCAAATTTTGAAGAAAAAATATTGTTTTTGAAAACATCTATTGAGCAAGAAATTTTGACAAAAGTAGCAACTGAGAAGGAAAGAGAGACGTGTGGTCTATTGAGTAATCAGGCCAATTTAAGGAGGGACGAGCTAGTTTTGCCCGATAATCAAAGAGTACGGGAAAATGATAAGAGAGAAAACTCTTGGTCGTCTTTGAGACAAAAGCGAGTGCTGTCACCTAGCGTTACTCAATTAAATTATGAAGTTAATCGTAACAACCTAAATAGAAATATTAACATTATTTATTTAGTTCATTATTTATTTAATTTGATTTTTTCGCTTCGCATTTCACGAAAGCTAAAAAAGTATTTTTGACAAAATGACAAAAAAGATATATTAATTATGTTTGTAATAAGAATCCCTTATTCATCTTTCCGAATTTGTTGGAAAATGTTTCTGCCCTGCACAAAAAAGAATAATATTCAGATCGTTTGTATTCACTGAGCTAAATAAATTTTTCCGTCCTACGGATGAAGCATGACAGATTACCGAAGATTGTCCTTTTTGGCCAACCGTCTGGGGCTACACGGCAAGCAGGTCGTCCTTGTCTGGGTTGGGAGGATGTTATAAATAAAGATTTAAAGGAAATGGGAACTTCCTGGGAGGGTGTAACGAGGGAGGCTTTAAATAGACTAGGTTGGCGGAGGAGCGTGCGTAGCTGTGTTGGCCTCAGGCAGCTTGGTGCTGCAGTGACTTGTTAGTAGTAGTAGTAGTCACACTGACTGTATAGGCTATGTATTATTGTGATATCGAAGAAAATTATGGTACCTGCTTCTTTTATTTCTATTGGTAAGAAATTGGGCTAAAGATATAAGAATTAATTGCCAAAAAGACATAAAAGATTTATTTTATTTCTACATTTTCAAAGAACTAGATACTGTGCTGTATTAGGCCTGACTATCTGGAACTCAAATTTTTGAATGTCGTCTAAAAAATATCAATCCCTGGAAATCACTGAAAATTGCTTCATTTAGATTAACTACTTACTTTAAAATATGAAATTGAAATACCAGATTTTAATAGATTAAAATTGAATTCCTTTTCCATATTCAAGTTTTGCTGTTAAGTTTTCCATTTATTTTGATACTAGCTGTTGGGGTGGCGCTTCGCGCCACCCCAACACCTAGTTGGTGGGGGCGCTTCGCGCCCCCCCCAAGCCCCCCCGCGCGCGTAAGTCGTTACGCGCCATAATAGTTACGCGCCATTGTAGTTGTGTCCCTATGTCCCACCTGTGAATATAGATAGATATATATATATATGGTTTTAACTACGTAAAACTTGCGAATATACAACATTCTTTGCTGTCCCATTGTCTTTGCATATAAATAGATTGTCAGGTTTACCGACTCTTGAACATGCAACATATAATGGTCCATGGGAAAACAATCTGTATTCAGATCTATACCTCATGATTCTAATGATTGCCCTTGAGCTTTGTTGATGGTGATTGCTAATCGACCATTCCCTGTCCCGGTGTCCCGGTCGTCATTTACATCCCCCTGTTTCCTCCGGTGTCCCCGTTGTAGTTGTGTCCCTGTGTCCCGGTCGTCATTTATATTCCCTGTGTCCCGGTCGTCATTTGTATCCCGGTGTCCCGGTCTGTATATACATTCGTTTTTTAGTTTTGTTTTTCTCCTTTATTTTTTTCCTTTTTTTTTCTTTTTTAGCTTATTTAGATTTTTAGATTTTTTAGTTTTTTTATTAGTTTTTAGTTTTTACTTATGTCCTGGTCGTCATTTATACTCCCTATGTCCCGGTGCTTTGTTGATTGCTAATCGAACATTCCTTTTGTCCTGGTCGCTTTCTCTTTGAGTGTCGTCATTTATTTTTTTCTTTTTTAGTTCTTTTAGTTTTTACCTTTTTTAGTTTTTTTTAGTTTTTTAGATGAAAATTTTTTTTAGTTTTTTCCTTTTTTTCTTTTTAGTTTTTATTGGTTTTTACCTTTATGTTAGCTTATTTTTCAGTTTTTTCCTTTTTTTTAGTTTTTTTTTATTTTTTATTTTTTTTAGTTTTTTACCTTTTTTTAGTTTTTTTAGTTTTTTTAGTTTTTTTTAGTTTTTTAGCTTTTTTACTTTTTTTATTAGTTTTTAGTTTTTTTGTAGTTTTTGCCTTTTTTTAGTTTTTTCAGTTTTTTTTTAGTTTTTTATTGGTTTTTACCTTTATTTTAGCTTATTTTTCAGTTTTTTCCTTTTTTTTAGTTTTTTTTAGTTTTTAGTTTTTTTAGTTTTTTACCTTTTTTTAGTTTTTTTAGTTTTTTAGCTTTTTTATTTTTTTATTAGTTTTTAGTTTTTTTTGTAGTTTTTGCCTTTTTTTTAGTTTTTTTAGTTTTTTAGCTTTTTTATTAGTTTTTAGTTTTTTTTGTAGTTTTTGCCTTTTTTTAGTTTGACAACTTATTTTTATATATATAGATAGTTTTTTTTTTTTACTTATGTCCTGGTCGTCATTTATACTCCCTGTGTCCCGGTGCTTTGTTGATTGCTAATCGAACATTCCTTTTGTCCTGGTCGCTTTCTCTTTGAGTGTCGTCATTTATTAGTTTTTTCCTTTTTTTTCTTTTTAGTTTTTATTGGTTTTTACCTTTATTTTAGCTTATTTTTCAGTTTTTTCCTTTTTTTTAGTTTTTTTTTATTTTTTATTTTTTTTAGTTTTTTACCTTTTTTTAGTTTTTTTAGTTTTTTTAGTTTTTTAGCTTTTTTACTTTTTTTATTAGTTTTTAGTTTTTTTTTGTAGTTTTTGCCTTTTTTTAGTTTTTTCAGTTTTTTTTTTAGTTTTTTATTGGTTTTTACCTTTATAGTTTTTTTAGTTTTTTAGCTTTTTTATTTTTTTTATTAGTTTTTAGTTTTTTTTGTAGTTTTTGCCTTTTTTTAGTTTTTTCAGTTTTGACGTCACCTGATCCAGTTTTTTCCATGACGTCACCTGACACATCCATCCACACATCCATCCACACATCCACAGACAGACAACTTATTTTTATATATATAGATTATATAAAATATGAATGCTCAGCTCTCTTTCCAGCCGCTGGAAGAACAAAGCATTTATTGATTAATTATTGATTATTTATTGATAAACAATCATTTTGATTTTTTTGTACTGACTCATTTTAGTTGGAGTTTATTTGGACTTGGTTAAAATGAACATTTTCAATACTTTATTTATATAAATAATTTCTATGAAGGCTTAAGCTCATCCATCGTCCCTCAATATGCAGCATAATCAGTGGGGCCAATTCACAAAAATAGATTGGAGGAAGCAAGGATGCCTAGTTTTAATGATGGTTGAAGAATAAAGTGTTTATTATAATCTAGGGGGAGGGGCGTTTTTACCTTTCTCCTATTTTTCTCTTAAGAAAATAACAAAACAAAATTTTCTTCAGAATGTATGCTGAATAATCACCATCCACAAATTGGCACCCTCGTGCTTGATAGCTTGGCCAAAAGACTTTGTTTCTTATAGCATTCATATTTGACAAATTCAAAATATTTACAAATAAACTTTGGTTTTCGGGAGAAGGTCAACTTTTCAATCGCATTAATACGCTACAAAAGCACTTAACGGAAACACTACGTCTCTTCAACCTTTTAGTTTCCCATACTCTTTGATTCCATTAGCTTGAAGACTCCCGAACACAACCAGTGCCCATGCCTCGATTGGGGAAACGAGGCTTGATCACTAAAAGCAGCAAGAAGGTAGATGAGAGCGATGATAATATCACAAGTTATGAGTCACATGATGAAGCTTCAGAAAAACTTACTTTCAGAATTTTTAATGAAAAGGATCAAGTTACCAAAAGAAGATTACCAAGCAAATCTAAGCAAGGAGACCGAGTAGTAAGAATTTACGTTTTTTTTTCGTGAGCTTGAAAGCTTCCAGATCAGCTTTTCATTGCGTGTTTATGTTATTTTTTTTTTGTTTAATGAATGGCATTGTGTGTTGTAGTATTGTGTATAAAGGTAATGTGAATTTAATGTGTTATGTGAAAATTTAAGGTATTGTGATGGTTGGTATCTTTTTTTTCAATAAGCACCTAACATAATTTCATACGTAACATATTTTCTTTTATAGAAGAAAAAGAAGCCAAATTACCGTTCGTACAAACAGTTATCGAAAATATTTGGAAGAAAGTATTAGGTTTATGCAGCTATAGATCTATGAAGCATTTACGTGACTGGTACCGAGTGCATCTTGACTAAGTCGTATGGGTTTGACCTGTGTTGGAGGCATACGATGTTCTTTTGTGTTTTATTTTAGCTATCTAGTAGTAATTGTCTGAAGTTGGTAGTTATGCATAGATAAACTGTTTTAGAGCTGAGTTATATCTGACTGCGTGTAGCTGCTTTTGCATAAATTATTTCTCATGAATTTTTGTGTCATCTAACATCTACTCTCTTGCCTTTTAAAACATCTAATTCAGAAAATATTAAGATTTTACCTCATCTTAACTTAGAGTGAGTAGTTGAAGGTTTTTCAGACGATTTTGAAGCAGTCGCTAGTGGTTCAATTGTGTGATAGTTGAAGAGCGCGATGATAAATATTTATGGGCTTGATCTGTACGGACTAGTGTTTATGTAAAAGAAATTGAACTGTAAGGTGTTTAAGTTTTGTGAGAGTAGTCATGACTTTGGTGAGTTTCAGTTGCTTAGGATTTTTGACCAATATTGTTTCAAGAAGAATTGACAAGATCTGTAATTTCCTCAGTCTTCCGCTCTTTCCACTTAAGCTTGACTTAATAACTGAAATAAATTTAAAAAGTTAAACTGTTGCGTAAAGAGTGGGAGGTAAATATAGAGGTATGGAAGGCCACCCAGCGTATAAATCTTGATCGTTTTAAGTTTTAGCATTGCTCTTTACTTTCATTAAGAAAAAAAATTCTTGTTTAATTTCTGTTTTTTGAATATAATGGTCAAACGACCCGAAATATCTAGTTTATTTACAGTTAACTGTAAAAAGATTTTCAATTACAATTTGTTATTGGGAAGCGTTTAATCAAAAATTCATTCTCTATTTTCAGTTCTTTTCAGAATGTTTCATGAAGCTTTTTATAAATTAATTTTATTAATGTTTTTATTATGTTTCATTATTTTTTATATTATTCTTTTGGTGCAGGCAGTTTATTCATTTAGCGTATTTTTGATATTTTATGTTATGCAATTAAAATAGCCGTCTTTAAAATTTTATATGAAGCCATTTTTCGTAAAAGGGGTAAGCAATGGTATGGGAAGGAACCTAAATGCCATCTGAGTGATGAAACTCAGTTTCAAAAAGGCAATTAATATTTTTATTTTTGTTCTAATCAGGCTTCTCCCAAATTTAAGGGACGATAGGATAGATAAAATCCCTCTGGTGAAAAGAAAACAAGGGAATAAATATGCACCAATTACACCAAAGCACACCAAATTCTGTAATTAAAGTCATATACATTCTGAAGGGAATTTTTTGGACATTCAGGATTTGACACTGCAATTTTAATCACAATCACAATTAGATTAAACTGGAGAAGATGGGAAGAAGCTGTTTTTTTTCCTGAAAATGTACAACTTTATCATTGCTACTTACTTTCATTGGGTACTTTTAAATCTAAGAAATTCTACAAGTTTGTAATAAGCATAAAATGAAAGTTTTTTGATGTAAGTATTGTTCCTAAAATTCCACTCTTTACAGTTCTGGTTGTTAATGCCATGGGTGGCTGGCTTAGTTCATTGTCATAAATGGTTTGATAGTGTTGTATGAGGTTTAACTTTGCGTCTAACTTGCGTCCAAGTTGAAATAACCTATGAAATAACATATAATTAAGTTAAAAAAATATTTACCTCTTAATCATATGATAAAAATATCAATACATGCTATTTTACTTTTTTTTTATAGCTCATGAGTTCATTTAATCCATCAAGATTTCAAAGAGTTTCTGCGAAAAAGAGTTTCCTAATTGCGTCTAAAATATCAAGCTCGCGCAATGTTTCTTATTAAATAGCCAATTGGCTTACTAAATAGCCAATTGGCTTATTAATTGGCAACCAAATCGTATCTAAATAAAAATATATGAAAACAAAAATTCACCGTTATTTAATTGCGGTTAACGACATCTGTTTACAACATTTCTCATTTACTCAAGTAATTTTTGACTCAAATTTCAGGCCAAAACTCCATATTTAGATTTTAATCGAGAAGAAATTGATCGAGGTATAGCCGAGGAATCCTCTAAGATTTTAAGAAACCATTCTAGGAGCAGATCCCACTCTGGAGCTTATCTAGATCCTTGGCTTCAGTTGAGGCAGACTGGTACTAACACTTCTTCAACAAAGAAAAATTTCCTGTCAACTATTGTTGGATCTTTGAAGAAAGCTGGAACTTTTTTCAAAGGTTTGTGATCGAACAGTCATTTTAACATGTTAATTCTCATGGAGCCTTTTATGCTATTTAATATTAAAGATACTAACATTCCAGAAAACAATAATACTACAGGAAAATCAAATCCAGCAGGTTATTACATGCACTTGAAGACACCCTCAGGACAGGGTTGTCAGCCCCCCTAAAGAGAACAACAAATTTTGCGATTAGGACAAAATATCAAACATTTTTTCTACATTTTGTATTATTCTTTATTCCTGGAAAAATTCAATCCTCCCGTAACTAAGAAACTTTTGCTGTCATTCTAAGTCTCTTTACTTACCTTTCGAATATATTTGGGAATAGCAAAGATGTTCATAGGCATACATAGTTTAAAAGTCTAAAAATTCCAAGAAAAGGATCAGCCTCGAGGAAAGGATTCGAAGGTGGTTTCGCTGAAACAGCTTCCACAACAGACTACAGCATATACTACTGATATGACGACTAATAGCTCACTTCAGCAATAAGCAGTCAGAAGGCAACACAGTAGCGCATTCTCCTCCTCCGACATAGCCCCCCAGTCATGATAAACTCCTGGTTAATAGCTAAGTAAAACTTATGAAATAATGTACATGTCAAGGTATGTCACAAAAATGGATAAAAAGCAACATTTAGTTCTTGGAGGAGCATATTATACATTTCAACACTTACTAAGTGTTTTTTTTTAATCCAATTCGAAAATGCTATAAATATTTGACAAAGTTATAACTAGACGGGGGGTGCACTATGGTTAAAAAAAGAAGAAGATAGAAAATAAAAATGCCAACGAAAGACTATTGCGACAGAAAAACTTGACTTACTTCTTTCAAACTTTAAGGATCAAAGTGTGGAATTAATCATGTAAAGATAAAAATCACACTAGCGGAGGGCTCAAAGAAGTCTGAAAACCTCTTAGTAATATATAAATTCGGTAATGCAAATAATAAAATGCCGAGAAATCCTCATCAGAAAATATAAATTAATATAAGGTAATTACCTTGTAGCAAGGGATTGCGCAAATATTTTGCACTTGTTGCTAGGAGTCACTTTCATTACTATTGAACTAAAAATTGCAGATGAAAGTAAGATAAAATCAGGCTCGAAATAAAACATAAAATAAATATGAGATGATTCGATTACATTCGATTGGGGGTTTGTGCCCATATCTGTCACGCATGTTACTAGAGTTTGTTTTTTATTGCAATTGAAATAAAATCAAATTTGAAAAAAGTAAAATTAGGCTCGAATGAAAATATAACAGAGTGCGTAAATTTATCTTCCATATTGTGAGGATTCGTTTTCATTAGTATTTAAATAAAATATGAGTTGAAAGATAAAACTAACCTTGAAAGAAAATATAAAATAAATAAGATTCGACAAGGTTATAGAGGGGCGTGGACAGATCTTTTGCACTGGTTTGTGGTTCTAGCTTATGCTAGTATTCAAATAAAATTACATCCCAACAAAAGATACAATCAGTCTAAATAAAATATATAAAATAAGCAAGATATGAATAAATTGTAGCAAGACTGTGTGCATAATAATTACGTTTGTTACCTATTTCAACTTTCATTACTATTTAAATAAAAGTAGAGTTGAAAGAAGGATAAAAGTGTAGCTAAGCGAGAAAATTTACAAAAATAAGGGGTGATTATGTTGTAGCAGGGGTGTGCATAGATATATCGCGTATGTTGCTATTTTTAGTATTTATTACTATTTAACTAAAACAAGACATGAAAGAAAGATAATAACTAGAATTAGAAAGAAATGTAAAGCATCATATTAATCGAAAAAAATATCTCGTGGAGGGGTTAGGGGCAATGTGGAGGGGAAGTCATCAGTAAAATATTAACATTTATATTTTTGAAGCATAAAATGGGGGTGTTTATCGTGAGGGGCACACCAAAGATATTTCATATCATAAAACAAAATTCTTATATAGGGAAACCAGATAGCTTGAGCGCACCTGTCCTGTGGATTTAGTTCAATTTTCAGCTGGGTCATTCACATCTTCGTCACGCTCAAAAACTAGACATAGGTAATGCGCTATCAGTGATAAGGTCTTATTGTCAATGTCACCAGACATCCCTCTTACCTATTCCCGTTGCTGATGTACTTAGAATTGACAGAAGTTGTAGCATTTTGTATAAGAAATATTGGGGAAGTAGTATCTCAGTGCATTTGATAGTCGCCTTACTGCTAACATGGTTAGTCTATGTCTTATGGATGTAAGATCATAGGTTGTCAAACAGAAGGTCCATTCACTTGGGAACCAAGCAAAAAGGCAAACGTCTTCGAATGGGAAGGAAAGGGGTCATCGGAAAGGTTTGAAATAAAATTGGAGATTCATGAGATGTGAATGATTCAGGTAGAGAGATTGGGGTGGGGGAGGGGACTGTGATAGCTTCAGGCTCCTTAGTGTTGCAATGAGTTATTAGTTGTAATAATAGTTTTATTTTGCGTCAAAAGTGTAAATCTACTTATTAGGAGGAGGAACTGACCAGCCATTATTTGGACACAATTACGATTCGTTACATCTTAATTAAACGTGATTAGCATAATAATTACTGTTCTACACACTGAACTTAAGACTTATAAAAAAAATGCTGAAAGTGGAGGCCGTCTTCGCAAATTCTTGCTCTCAAACTCCTATGAAATCAAGGATATGAAGTAAGTTTATCGTTTTGGTTCAGCGATGTATTAACACTATAAATACAGTTTGAAATACACCACTAACCAATCTATATATATAGGTCAGAATAATTAGATGTCCTCAGCGATCAAATATATAGAACAATACTACCTCGAAGAGTCAAACATAGAAGCATCGACTAAGTTAAAAATGGTGCACTCCTACCTAATTTTCTAGGTCACTTCTTAGAGAAAAGGTAGTCTTATAAACCTTTGAAGAGGTTACTTCGATCGAGAATTCAAAATCATAATAGACAATTGAAGGCCTAAAAATTATCACAGGGAAACCAGTATCCCTCATTTATTGTGCCCTCTTTGCCCCCAGGAACACTGTAACCCTTTTAATACCTTTCAATTCGCAATAATTGCAAAATTTAGGGAATGGGCTTCAAAAGGTGAAATGATTCAAGCCAGAAAAAGTAATCCCAACACGTCAAGTGAAGGTGGACGGGACTTAAGTGACTAAGTAAAGCGAATCAAGTACAGGATAGAGAATATTGACTAACAGTATTGACTTGACTGGATTTATGGACAAAAATAAAAAACAATACATATACTTATCCCATTACTGCCAGCATGCCAGAGGCTATTAACAGCCAATACGGGGATTTGAGAAATCAATCATTTGATAAAAATATAACGGAAAAAATTTGACAAAAATACCATAAAAAAATATTCTTTTTCTAATATGATTCAGCAGAAAAACTAAACAAACAACAAACAAACAAAAACTAAAAAACACAAAATTTAAGCGTTTTTTCATCTACTCAATCAGATATTTAAAAAATATTGCTTTAAGACCGAGGTTAGCAAAATCATTTTTTCTATACATTTAGGCAATCAACATTTTTCCGAATATGAAAGGAAATAAACCAAACCATATTATGACCAAAGTTGTACCAAGACGCTATGACCAAACCGTAGTATAACCGAGCCGTCTCAATTTCGGACTATCATAAGTAATTACTTTTGTTTTAGAGCTAAAAAATATTTAAACAAGATGCTGGCAAATGTTCACAGCAAGAAAGCATAGCCACTGTCTTGACAAAGAAGATACAGACTTAAATAGTATTTTTTAGGGAAGAAGAAAAAGAAACCCTGGAGCTCAACCTTATCACTGCCCCCCTCTTCTGCATTTAACATCGATTTCGCTCTACCTATTAAGTCTGAGTCTCCTTTAAATGGAAAACGACTGAAAGAATTCAGAAGTAAAACGGAAAATGTTTATTTTGAGTCTCCTGTCAAATCAAGCATTAGCTCCAAGGTAAGTTATTTTTATAGCTCGAGTCACAAATTGATAAATTGTAAATTTATTCAAAAAAATAATTTTAAACAATAAATTTTGAAGTTAGACATTCCCTAATGATTACTTAGGATTAGATCAAAACTCGACTTGCACTAAAACCAGATCTTTGGTTCCTAGGTTGGTCTTCCTATGGTTCCAGACTCAGGACAGCTGTTTTCAACTTTGGGACCTAGAGACATCTAAAGAAAAGACGGTAACTTGCTTAGTCTGGTAACCTGTGAAAACCAATAAATAAAGAAAGACCCTGTACTGACTAGTCTAAGACCAGTTCTTTAAGACGCTGCATCTCAATAATGGTTTTCCGCATTATGGTGTACCCAAAACCTGTCTGCTGATTCATTTAACAGGAAGGTTAGAAGACACAACCCTGGGGGAAAATCTCAGCAGCTGGCTAACCAGTGATATATCAGAGCCTAAGTTCTTGGAAGCCTAGGAGGCCTTAGAAGCAGGAGACACTCGAAATTTAGAAGCACTGGCAATTAAGGTAGCTACTAAATTAAGAAAGACTCTGTACTGACTAGTTTAAGACAAATTCTTTAAGACGCTGCATCTCAGTAATGGTTTTCCGTATAATGGTATCCCCAAAACCCATCTGCTGATTAATTTAACAGGAAGGTTAGAAGACACAACTCGGGGGGAAAAATCTCACCAAATGGCTAACCAGTGGTATATCAGACCCTAAGTTCTTGGAAGCCTGGGACGCTTTAGAAGCCGGAAACACTCGAAATTTAGAAGCATGGGCAATTAAGTTGTCCAAAAAGTCACATTTTTGCACTCATTTGAGATATTGACTCTTTTCTTTTATAATTTTTGCTTTTTAAGGTTTGACCATATTTTTGTAAGCCTTTTAGCACTGAGGGAACACGTGTGAAAGGTCCTGGCTAAAATATAATTTGTCTTTGTTTTTACTGGTTGTGCTCTCTTCGTAAATCATATTCTAATTCATGGTGCAAGGTTCCTAAGAACTAAGGGCTTGATATACCAAAAGTTTACCATTTATCAGAGTCTAGACTATCCCAAACAGAGTTACAAACTCTTACAAGGCTGTTCTTGAGCCTAGGGTGTCTGGTCTTGCAGGAAATCTGGCTGAAGTATGTTTCGGCGCATTTGCCGTATTGACCTGGAAAAAGTGGATTTATAATGGATGAAAATTGCACTTGAAGCAAAACATAAAACTCCCCATAAGAGGTTCTGAAGTAACTTGACTGGTGCTACGTCTCGTCCTTGGGACCCTATTTCGAATTTTCGGGAGTGTTTTTAATAGGCTTTTACGAAAAGTTGACATTCATATTCAACAGTAGACCTGTGGCATGACTTGCAGGGAGGAACAACCAAACTGGATGGTAACAGGCTCCTAGTCCAAATATGTCTAAGGTGTTTTGTTGGATAATTTTCGGCCTTTATGAATCAGCTAAAATAGACTTACTTCCCTGCTAAAGCAAAGGGACTGGTTGAGGAGTCTTCCATACCTTACAGAAGGATCCAGAGCAAAACAAGAGCCGAAAGAGCGATGATACTCTTGCTTGTGGGCCTGGTAGCTCCGCAATACAGTGCTTGAGAATAACGTTTAGTGTTTATCTTAATCAGATGCTCTAGTTAGATCAAAGTGCTTTAAAACTGGCTGTACTTTTGGAGTATAGCACTAGACGTGGTCTGCTTTGGTGTCTGTGTTATGTGGAAAATCACCATAACCAGTCTTTGGTCATGCTTAGCTAGCCTTGTCTCAATTTAGCATCTACTGTCAAATAAGATAGAGCAGCACTAAAGACTTTCTAGTGAAAATAAATTTTTATTCTTATGACTCTATATCGTGATCGAGGCGGTGCAGTATATCAAGGGTCTCTGCTATTTTGTTTTATATAAGCCATTGACTTTTGTTTTCTTACCAAAGTGATTTTTAGAAGTGTTGACCCTACTGATGCCTTGTACACATGGAAGCACTACTATTTTATCCCGGATGAAAAAAAGAGCACACAACCAATATTTACTTTGAAACAATAAAAAGAACAGGCTTGATTTCGTAAAATCCCCAAGGATAGAGTTCGCACAACTTGGAAATCACAGGCTTAATACAAAGAGAAATTCGTTACTAAGATCCAGAATGCCTGCGTTAAGAGCTGGTAGAGAACGATAAAAACGGACTTCCGTACTCTAAAGGAACTGCAATTCCTTTCCTACAAATTAAAAACAGGACTGTTGTTTGAGACTTACATGCAAAGACTATGGCTCATGCCGAGGTGTTTGCTGAATTTCCAAATCTGGGAGACGACGATAAAGAAGTTATCGATTTCCCTGATTACATCAATACTGTCCTTTATCGTTTGAACTATTCCGCTCCTAAAGTCGTTCAATATCCACAAAGTCTTGATGTGACCATATCCATAGGTCTTCACATTATATTTAATATTATCTTGAAGACTCACAGTGCCAAATTAGCTGGACCTTTGTCGCCATTTTTCTGGCTATGTTTTTCATCTGGAACCTTTCCCCGTAGATAGAAACCTACCTCTATCATTCCTATACGTAAACAGAATAGGAATCCGTTGAATGTGGGCTCGTATAGGCCTATCAGCCTCCTTTCGTGGATTGTAAAATCTTAAGAAAAAGTTTCGAATCATTCACTTTTATAAGTACCTGGAGTCAAATGAACTTTTTGGTGATCGCCAACAGGAAGTGCCAGTGGTTAACAGGAACTTACTGTTAACCAGAGGATGTGCTCAATACTTGACTTCTTAATGACCCAACATGAGAAGAAGACCTAACATCTGGAAAATGGAAACGGCAGGAAGTTAATGTCATCCGGCATTAATAAGGGCTTTTGATAGAGTATGGCGTCATGGCCTACTGAAGAAATTTTAAGCGCTTGGAGTCAGAGAATGTCTCTTGAAGATGATTGAAAAATTCATCTCTGATTGTTCACAGCAGGTTCTTATTGATGGGTTCACTTTTCTCAAATATCCAATAAAGGCACACGAGCCCCAGGGTAGTATATTGGGATCTTCATTTTTCATCCTTTATAAAATTGACATGGGAGGCAGTCTTGCGAGCCCTATGCATCACTTTGCCGATGACATCAAAACACATGTAGCCATCCCAAAACATGAGACCCAATCAATGCCTCCCTGCCCCTACAGACAGATGTTTTGAAAATTGAAAAATGATCCGATGCCTGCATGGTCAGTTTCAATGCATCGAAAACAATAAAGCTGATGATCTCCCGATCACAAGTCTCACGCATACACCCCAACTTCATCTTCTCGAACGCAGCCATAAGGAGACTTCGACGAGGTTTGTTTCCATCTCTTGGACAACCTACGTCGATCGGTTAAGAACCTCTTCTAAAAAAAAGCTTGGGATCACCCTTCACCGCAAAAACCTTCTAACACTTAGAGCCGAGTATGGATTCCCACTGTATGCTGGTGCTATAAAATCGTTACAATAAGATCCAAAATAGCACTAATGGGATAGGTTTTTAGTGAGAGCTTTGATATAGCGTCGATGGTTTTTTTCTACAGGTAGGTAAGTTCACCTCCTTTTCTACAATTTTCTCATATTATGCCTCCAATCGTCTAACCAACAACACAGACACGAAGGTATACAGCTTGGTTCAATTATCTTGAGTTGAGCAATCTGAGAAAATAGTGCTTGAAGAATGGCTTCATTTGACGTCGCAGTTGGATCTGCAATGGTCTTCCTGGGGATGTTATCCCTAAACTTTTTATTTTACTCTTTAAAAAGGAGATTCAATGATCGTACCTGGTACCCCAGTAGCATGATACTTATTTTCTTGTGGAGCAAAATCAGAAATCGGATATCCCGTTTTTAGATACCTTTATTTTTTGGGCTTCAAATTAGCAAGTCCATCCTCTGGCTTTGTGTCTGAAGGGTATCAAGGATCTGACTCTAGTTCCAATAATTAAAACTCCAATTATTAGAGATTAGCATGTGAAGTACAATGTTAAAGTAAACTCAGCAATGAGACGAAAGCATGGTCACATACTTTGGGAGAGGAAGGTCAGTTTGTCAAGATAAAAACAAAAGACGCATTGTCTTAAGATAGTAGGAAGCGTTGGGACCAGTCTTATTTTTGGGTTGAGTGGGGATGGGAGTATCCAAAGGCCAATTATCTCCGAGAAAAATATGTTTAGTCGTGTTTATAATTACAACCGTGTTTGAAATATGCTTCCGACAACCGTAAAATATAATTTTAAACTGCAGTGAGGCAATGTCTTTTACTAGCTGATCAGTCTCATAGCTTGAATCATGAAATCTGGATAAATTTTGAATCAAAGCGGTGAAATCGATTAATTATCAAAATATTTTAAAAGACATTTTATTCATGATAATTTTTTTTAATGTACTATTAATCTCAGGATCTGTCCATTTCCTATATTTCTTCCAGGCAAGTCAACAGCCAAGACCTGGTCGAGCCTGGAGTGACTCGGACTTGTCGGTAGTAAAGGATGCCAATGAAGATTTTGAGGAAAAAGAACAAAAAGGCAAAACAAAAAATGCGAGTAAATGTCGTTCACCAAGTGAAATAAAATCAAAAACTCAGCAGAAATTTGCAGTCTTGGAGAGGAATGGTCAGGTTGAAGTTTCTTTGGATAAAAAAGAAGATAAGCAGAAGCTGAGGAACGCGGAATCTCTTACAGGGAAGGAAGAAAGAGTGCCAAAGAACGTTTTGTTGAACGTTGCCAATTCTAGTGACAGGTAAGCTTCTGGTTTTAGTCGGAATGTTGATAGCTTGAAGAGTGCATATTTTTATTAATGAATGAATGAATGAATGAATGAATGAATGAATGGTATGTATACGGCCTGAAAAATGGCTTTAAATACAGTCATTCATTCATTCATATTTTTATGTACCAAATTGATAATCTACCTAAAGGTTCTATTGAGACTTCACAAAAGATTTAATAAGTTACGAATTGTCTGCATTGCTTGGTGCCTTATTACAGGGAGGTAGGTGAATTTTAAATTTATTTGTATATAGGTGTGATTTTACTCTGGTCTTTATAGAAGGTCAAACGCTTCAGATTTTTCTATCTTGGGGTATTTAATTAATCAAGGCTTGTTTTTCGTCTTGATTCGGCCGTTCAAAACCAAAATGAATTCGCAATAATATTCATGTTTTTTGACACTTTCTGTTTTGAATGGCCAAATTTCTATTAAGAACCTGTGGTAACAATTTTTGAAAGATGCCTGGAAACAAATATACTATTAGAAAACTACTAACAACTACTACTAGATGCTAAACTAACAGAAAATTTCCAAAACTCCCAAAACTCGGAAAAAATCCTAAAAACTTCAATAGCTTTTGATTTAAAATGGCGTTTTAAAAATCGCCATTACTTTGAGCGGTGTTGAAACCCAACATAGCTATAAAATAAAATTTTGAACTGTAAACCACAAAGTAGTCAACAGTTATTTAAAAAAATTAAATGTGTTTTTTTTTTCATTCCTCAAAATTTTTTTATTTCTGATTGAAGTAATAGCACTAATTTTTGAGCTATCAACTGGGCGAAAGTGATGCAAGACTTGAGAGCCATGGCTAAGTAAAATAAGGCCAAGATAGATCTGTTAAGACAAGTCAGTTCTGTGAGCCATTTGAATACAAATGGAGACAAAAAAAATGACTCAAAGATTTATGACCTTCTCGATTGCCTACTGGGTGATCGGCAAAACGTTTTATAGCGGTCTTCATTGCAAAAAGAGTGGACCCGGAACTCCAATTACCTTTAGCAGCTCGTAAAGCCATTTATCTAGGAAAATATTAATTTTAGTCAAAACAGAAAAAGAAAGACTCTTCAAGATTCATTTGCTTTATCCGGTATCGTTTTGTGATTTTCTAATAGCTTAATCGTAGGGATTTTTCTATCATCTGAATAGTTATAAAGAACCATTACCGGCAATTTGTGGCCTGTGAGCGAAGTGTGCAACCTGTGAATGGACTGTGACTGAAACCCAAAAACTCATTCGGGGAAAAACAAGATTGAATGTTTTGAAGTATCCTTTTCGAACGATCCTACTCAAGAAAACTATATCAATGAAATATTTTTTTTTGGTCGTTAAGGTTTATTATCCCTTTGTAAGTTCGTATCTTCTGTCCTATATTTTCTGTCCTGTACTTTCCGTCTGTATTTCTGTCATGTTTCGTATTTTCTATTGTCCTATAGTCTTAATGTTTCGATGCAAAACACAAATTTTGACATCATTCCATGCATGAGATTCAGGTTTATCAATCTATTTAATTACTTCTTTGAAATTTGCATTGCATTTGTTATTGTTGAAGAATGTGTTGAAAATATACAAAAACAGACACACTTCTGAATTTTTTGTGGAAGTTATAATATTTGTTTAATTTTACTTTCATAAAGCTATTGAGAAATAAACCTAGATATTGAACAAATGATAAAAAACTATTTAGGAATTTATTTTATCTAAGGCACTTAGATGACATAGCTTCTTGCCAGGTATTAAAGTAACTGGGTATTTGTTTATTATACGCCATTCACTAAAGTCTACACTGTCTAAAACTCGAGAACAAACCGGTTTCATCGTTATTTTCTTTCTGTTTAGCGTGGAAATATAAAATTGGGCTGTATGCTTGCACATTAGGTGGTGGAGGGTGGCGGTAAAGTATTTCGATAGTTTGAAGTTAGAAAACAATTCTTACTTTATAATTTGCAGAATAATTGTACCTAACATATTTTGCATACAGACCCGCTATATATTACCCCCCCCCCTAATGTGCAAATATATAACCCAAATTTGTTTCTAAAGTATTATATTTTCATCATATTTTGTAATATTTAATCATGATTGAGCGTCAAAGAAACAGGTTCTAATTCAATGACACACTTGAATGAGCGGCACATAATACACAGGTACCAGTAAATGAATTTAAAACTTTTAAAAAGAACTCATAAAAAAAAATCAGAGAATTTCATTTAAAAACTATTGAAGAAAATAATAATAGCAGGAAATATAGATGTTTAAAAAGACTGTTGCTATCATTTAGTCAGCAGATATAGAACTTCTGTGGAAATTATTATCATTGTCCTAACAAAACAAAGTCTGTGATATCATAATTCTGATAGATAAATCTGATACTAATGGAGCCAATGAAACAAGTAGCTTGTCTTTTTGGCTCAAGTCACATATGTATAGCTGTGACCTTGTCACAAAAACGCGTGTTTCAGAGAAAAACTTGAATCTTAACGGCAGAGAGAACAAGAAGAAAGCTCCTTAAACGTTCAGCAATGTTTAAATGTAAAGAGTGTATAAAGAAAGCCTTCGAGAGGTTTGTTAAGCTAACCATTGAGGCAAAGAAGATAATATCGATCGTAGGATAATTTTGCTGTCCGAAAAAGTATTGACGTGTCCATCTGGACAAAATTCGACTTTCTTTTCCTAAGCAAAATAGCTAACACAGAATTCCTCCTCCCCATAGACACTTCTAAAGAGCAGAAAATGTTACGGTAAAGGGCAAGTCATCTCAAAAATGTTGGCTCTTTACGCAATAAAATAAAATTATTCTCAAACCGTCTATTTCCTACTAAGTTGCAGAAATACAAGGGCCAACCAACGAGCAAAGTGCCCAACATTTTAGAGTAATGTATTAATTGGATGAGAATTTTAAAACATGAGACCTAAAATGTAAAAAAAAAAAATAAGACTGCATTTCAAAATTTATAAAACGGAACTTACTAAAAAAGATAAAAGGCGTGAACAGTTATTTCTAAATGAAAAAAAGAGAGAGAGAGAGATTGAGAGAGAGTGAGAGAGAGAGAGAGAGAGAGAGAGAAAGAGAGAAAGAGAGAGAGAGAGAGAGAGAGAGAAAGAGAGAGAGAGAGAGAGAGAGAGAGAGAGAGAGAGAGAGAGAGAGAGAGAGAGAGAGCGAGAGAGTGTGTCTTTTTTCTTCCATTATATCCCTAATTTCCTCCTTAATTACCTAATTTCCCTCCTGAAAACCATGATATTTTTCTATCTTAACATTTCAAATTGTAAGAGGGTGTTACTAGCACATGCAGTCAAACGTTTGCTGTTGGCTGGTGGAAACAAGGACGTATAGCAAGGACCTGAGTGAGCGGCGGGCCCTGAAACCCTAAGGTTTCCCAAATTTTTGAGTATATGTCATTTGAATTGTCATTATAAATCTTTGATACATTTATTTGCCCCCCCCCCTCAAAAATAATCGTGCGGACATGTCCGGGCTTAACTGTTATTACCATTTTTTAGGACAGAAAAAAGGCTGTATACAGTGTGACAGAAAATACTCCCAATTTTTTATTGCAAATTTCAATCTAATCAGAACTATCCAAGGAGTTTTCTTGATGATTTTAAGCTAAGCCTCAATTATATCTTATGTTTTAGTTTCTTTTAATTCTAAATTTGAAATTCTGTCTAAGGAAAAATGTCAGATAATTGCATTGAAACCCAGCATCCACTGTCTGCTATTATAAGTCCATATCGCTGCCCCTGACTAGCAGGAGCCTATATACTCGAGACCTTGGCCTTTCCAATAGATATTAAATTTTTTAAAATTAGTTTTTTTCAACTAAAACTAAGGAGCAGTATTAAAACTTATAACGAAGAGAAGCTATCACGTACATGAGGGGGTTCGTCCCCTGGTCAATACCTCGCTCTTTGCGCTAAAGTTTGGATTTTGTTCCAATTTCTTAAGAATAACCCCTGAATCACAAAGGCCATTTAATTAGATTAAATAGCTCTTTTGAAAATACTAAAAAAAACTTGAGCACAAAGAGCGAGGTATTGACGAGGGAGCGAACCCCCTCATATACGTAATAATTTTTGTCCGTTTTAAGTTTTAATATTGTCCCTTACTTTAAGTTGAAAAAACTTGATTTTATTTAAATTAATTTCTGATCATTTTTTAAATAATGCTGGGAAATCCATCACCTCCTTCATGGAAAATTCTCTTCCCTCATGACAAATTCCTCCATGAAAAGATCCTCTCACATAACCCCTCCCCCAGACCCTCCCTACCAGAAAATTCCTCCTGAAAACTTCTGTATTCTTCCCAATAACAAATACTATATGTAAACAATAGGCAAAGCTCATAACTTGCATTCCTTCCGATGGGGATGTGGGAGATTAAGTCATCCTCAAAGATGTAGTTATTAGATTTTTCGACTATGCCGTACAAAGTTGCTATTGCATATATTGATCGGGAGACTTTGTGAAAATATGAGTGTGAGAAGGGGCCAAGCTGCCCTCCAATTTTTAGGTCACTTAAAAAGGGCACTGGGAGTTTTAATTTCCGTTCCAATGAGCCCTCTTGCGATAATCTAGGACCCATTGGGTCGATACGATCACCCTGGAAAAAAACAGAAAAAAAACAACAAACAAATAAACACGCCTGCCTGATCTTTCTTCTGACAAAAATACAGAATTCTAAATTTTTGCCGATAAGAGCTTGAAACCTCTACACTGGGATTCTCTGATATGCTGAATCTGATGGTGTGATTATCATTAATATTCTACAAATTTTAGGGGGTGTTTTCCGTTTTGTCGTAGATAAGGCAAATTTTCTCAGGCTTAGAACTTTTAGTGGCTAAGACTAAACTTGACGAAACTTATATATTCGAAATCAGCATTTAGAATCTGATTTTTGGACGTATCTACTGGTATGAAAATTCTGATTTTCAGACTTTCAGTTACTATTGATCCGAGTCGCTCCTTACTTACAGTTCGTTACCACGAACTGTTTGATCATCAGCTTGATCATATTAAAATGTAGCTTAACAGACAACGTTTGACCCACCAGAGCCTTATCTGGCAGATATTCTGGCCGAGGAGTGTCAATCAAGAGAAGGCCTAAGTTTACAAAATGCTTTTGTTGGCATCAAGTTTAACTTCATACTTCATAACTTCGTTTAACTTCATAACTTATTTATGTAGAACTTCATAAATGCACCTTAAAGACTTTTTCTTTATTATTTTTAGTGATGAAAGTGAAGATCAAGGAGAAATTACAAACGTAAACACTGAGAGCTATGTACAGGAAAAGGTAGAGATACAATCTCGAATTGATGAGCTTACTAAGTCAATTGAAGACCAGGTATATGATCTTTATTAGGATTTTTTGCTGTATATGTGTGTCTTCAGTATGCTAAATCATATGTTAAAGATATTATTGTAACTAATTAAAATAAATTTCTGAAAAGGAAGTTTTTCGAAGAAAAATGAAGAGCCATAATAAACTTACCACCAGCAGACATAAACTCCTATAACAATTCAACTCAAAACAACCAGAAATTACAACTGAAGAATAAATGAAACACGAACGAACACAAATTAGATAAACAATCAAAGCCAACAAACAAGCAACAGATACTATTATAAATTAAAAAAATAAATTTTAAAACGAATAAAAATATAAATGAATCCAACTTGAAAAGAATAAAACCGTTACAAATGAGAGTTTGGCTACTGTCTCCCCCCTTCCCAACTGTAAACTTCTAAGGTCTTAGCTGTAAAACTCTTAAACAGTCCTTGAAAAGAACTAATAGAATTGAAATGAACGTTTAATATATAATGATAATATATATAATATAATATATATAATATATAAAAATATAATATATAATATAATATAAATAATATAAATATATAACAAATAATAATATATATATATATAAATAATAATAAATAATATATAATATATAATATAAAATATAATATATAATATATAAATATATATAATATAATATAATATAATATAATATATAATATATAATGATAGTACTTGCTGAAGCTCAGCAATTCAAGACTTTAACAACGGAAGAAATTATTTGTAATATAATTCGTTTTTAGTAAAGGGGACATAACGCAGTTGGCTTTAGACTTTTACAGTTATAGAGAGAACAAATAAGCGTTCAAATGGGAATAAGTTGATGGAAAAATAATAAATAATGTATAAATAATAAATAAAATTTATTTATAAATAATAAAATAATAAAATTTATTTATAAAATAATGTATAAATAATAAATAGATAAATAATGGGAATTATTTATTTGACAGTAAAAACAGATACAGAAGTCAGTACATTTAAGTTTCTACTGATGACGAGCGCTGTATATGTGGTCGAAATATCAAGAATTCTGTATCGGTTTTTGCTGTCTATATAATTGGACTTATTCCCCCATTTGTTTGTTTATTTGTTCGTCATAGAAAAGCAGCTTGGTCTTGGATGAAAAAAAATACCTAATTGAAGGTAATACATCTAGAATATATTAAAGGGAGGGGGAAGGGGCAGTAGGCAAATTCTTGCTTGGAGTAACTTTTTTGTTTAAGTTTGATTTAAACACTCAATTATGTTTTACAAGTTAAATTTATAACACATAAACAGTTTTTTTTCTTTTGCTATCGGAAGTTGCTAATGAAACTTACGATTAAAGAATATGTTTCAAAGAATTTAATTATTTAAGAAGCAAAAAAACAAAAACAAATAAAAGTTCCCTATTTTATCCGTGAAACTGAATAAGAAAATGTTTTTGAATTTGTTTTTGCAAGTACTAACATTTAAAACATTTAATTTGAAAGTTCTCCGTGACGTGAAAACTGAGTATTTTGCTGTCTCTTCACAGGATTCTATTTTTCATTAATATATCGCAGGAAAAAAATGATTAAATGAAGAAATGATCACTGGCTGATAAAAACGTTAAACTGGATAGTGAAACCTCAGCTAAGAATTTATATTTTATTAGAAGCCTCTTTTAGGCTTTGCAAAAATGGCCTTTGATTCCGGTTTGAGTTAAGGACCTTTATTAATAGAAATCAAAGAAACACCTGACAAAAAATATCAAGAAGCAAAATTATGCGGCTTGAAATGGAGACTCGAAAATGTGAGCGTATATATGAGACAATACACTCTAAAGATATTGACCCAATCTAAAGTTAAAACTTATTCAAATAAAAAAGCTATTGTAAAATTGTTAATGTAACAACAACCACGTAAGTTGAGTGTCTTATTGTAGGGAAAAATATAGGATAATTGAGTTGTTTGAAAAGCAATACAGGTAAAGTAACCTATTATTACAAAAAAGTGACTATTTGCTGGGTTTTGTTCACAGAAGACTACCAACACAAAAGGAGATACAATGACTCTGGGAAACATTTGTTCTTATGCCTTTTACAGTTTTTAGTGCTTCCATTTTCCAGTTTCCAGTGCTTCCAAAGCTTAAAACCACTCATAGCAAAAAGCCTCCTGACTGCAACACATCCTAGATGAACGTATAGGCTTTTGATTCGGTTCAGAACCCCTAAACAATCTCTGAAAGTTAATCCTTGATTTTCTTTGCTATTCCTAAGACATTACAGATATGCCCTTTTGATAATCTGGAGGCACGTAGTGTCATTTGGTTTAGTTTAGGATGCCCCTAAACGTTCCCTGAAAATCCAACTTGGCATCCTAGATGAACATAATAATCTTTTGGTTCAGTTCAACATTCCCAAGGAGTTTCTACTTGATAATCTTAGACATTCCTATGACTTTATAGGTATGCCTTCTGGTAATCTCAATGCATGTAATGTCTTTTGACTTAATTCAATATGGTCCAAAACCCCCTGAGAGTTCCAACTTGGTGTCCTTGGGCGTTTCTGGGGTACTGAATGTACTCCCTTTTACACCCTTTATGCACATATTGTCTTTTGTCTTGGTTCAGCATCTCCATCAGCCTTCCCTGAAAGCTTCACCGCAACACCCTTAGACTTTGAGGAAATATCAGAGGTACGTCTTTATGACAGCCATGCATGTGCATGGTGTTTTTTGATTTAGATGAACATCTTCAAAAGCTTCCCCTAAAACCATCATCGCAATGCCCTTAGCTGTTCTTGGAATAATGCACAGACGCCCTTTTGACGATGAGGATCCACATAGTGTCTTCTGATTTAGTTATACATCCCCCTAAACATTCTCTGAAAGTTCCAATGTAATTCCCTTAGATGTTTCTAACATATTGCAGATGTGACTTTTTGACACCCAGAATGCAAACAGTGTCTTTTGGTCAAAGATCAGTATTACCCTCAACTTGAAATGTCACCTTGATACCCTTAAAATGCTCCTGAGATAATTCAGATATGCCCTCATGAAAAAATGGATGCACAAAGTATTTTTTGATTTAGCTCAGCATAATCTCTCAACATTCTCTGAATTTTCGCATTAACACCTTAGTCTTTTCAGATACGCCCAGAATAAAAACTCCCATCTTTTCGCAATTATAAATCCCATATGTGAACAACGGGTAAATTGCATAATTCAAACCCTTGTCTCTGGGAAGTGGGGTGTTGCCGTCCCTGAGGCATAGCTATTGGATATTTCAACTATTTTGAAGAAAATGGCTATGTCAAAGTCCTGATTCTTGTGGAGCGGGAGGATCATCTAAAGAAGGGCACCTTACCTATCACCTTTGACTTTTAAAAAGGGCATCATAACTTTCAATTTCCAATCGAATGAGCCACCTCCAAAGTTTCTACAGCTTCCTCATCAGCTTCTTCTACAACATCATAACTTTCAACTTCTTCTTCTTTCATATGAAGTGGCCTGAGGAAAAAAATGAATAATACATACACTTTGCTCTTTTCTTAGATAGCGCTATTGCGCTATCTATAATATTTACAGATATTAAGAAAACCCTAAAACAGTCACTTGGAAATGGGGGTTCCAGGAAGCTTGTGCTACAGGCAAGTAAAGAGACATCTGCTTGTCCCGACGCCTTGAAAATAAAATATGTAGGATATGGTTGGATCAGTATGAATTCTCTATTTATACTAAAACGTCTTCTCATGATAACACTTTTTTTTTAGTTAAGCTCAATACCAAAATATGTTACAAGCAGATCAATAGAAACCAAAGGAAGAAAACAAGAAAATGGACCAAGGATGTATGATAACGCGAGTGACTCGTGACCATTTTTATAGTGTCTTGTTAATGAATGGAGATTTTCTTCTTTTTTGTGTTCTTGTATAATTTGTAAAATATGTTTTTTATGACTAAACTTTTTTCTTTGTTGATACATCTCTCAAACTTTTAATGTCTAATACCAGTGGTTGCAGAATATCCACATATTCTTTTTTTTTGAAACACTGTTTCTTATTTTCTAATTCAAACACAAGTTTTGGCGACTTTTAAAGTTGCAAAAAGATTCATCACAGGAAAGCCATTATTTGTCGCAAGGCCACAATGTTGGCCTATATACTTCAAAAGTGCCATCAAGATGTATTCTGAGAGTGCCAACCGGTTACACTGGTCATGCCACTAATTGCTCAGTGACTAATATGTCCCTATACCTATATTAAGTTCAGAAGGAAACTAACACTTATTATAGGATGCTTGTCTACCAATACCAGCACATGCTAGTATTACGAATACTATAGTATTGCTAGCAATACTAGAAATACCACCAATACGAGCTTTACATTGCTGTTCACATTTTTTACGTGTTACAAAAGATCGTTTATGAGAAGATTTTCAAACCTTTTAAAGGTTTGGTTTTAAAGGTTGAAAAGGTTTTTCAAACCCATTTAAAATTGACACCTTTCAGCTGTTCTTTGAATTTTTTGAATGCGAAAAAAACTTCTCATAAACGATCTTTTGTAACGCGTAAAAAATGTAGCTCGATGGAGCTTTCTAAATAGTGTTTTCGCTACTTTTGCTCTCAATTTCCTCAACACTTCTATATGTCAGGGTTCTTATACAGCTTGTCAGCCTTTTAAAATTTTAGCCAACTGCTTCAAAGTTCCAGAAAATTGTTGCCCTTACCTTGTTGATAGGAATCCTGCATATTTCTTGAATGCCCCTTATAGTTTATCTATACCCTTTGGTTTTTAGTTTCAAAGCTAGAGCTTCGCAAAGGCTTAAGTGTAAATCTTGAAAAAATATATTAAGTAAAACACTTATTCTAACGTTGTCTTTATTGTCTTTTGACATGTAAACCTTTTCTTCAATATTCTGTTATCATCACTGTTTTCAAGCTGACCAATTGTAAGTCAACAGAATTTTAAGTGTTTCAGAATTTGATTATTTGTATTAGCACTGACCATGAGAGTTAAAAACAAAGAAAAATTGAGTATTAAGAGGCCTTAAGTTCTTTCAAAACTCATGCCTCTAGTCCCATTAAAGTTCAAAAACAATTTCGTGACTGCTGGGATATTATTTAAGAATGTAAAATGACCTCTAAGTATACAATTATCACAGAAACCTCTTTGTCGATAAAATTTAATTATACTCATTGTCGCAATTTTTATTTTATAATATACTAATTATGCTGCTTAATTCATTATGATGTTATTTAAATTATTCTCAATGTCAGTATATTTTCCGAAGCAGTCGCAGTAAAGATGAAACAGTTAAATTGCTTTTAGAAAGACAATTTTAAGGAGTAAGGACTAAAGTTTGCTGCATGGTCAATCGAGTGATTTGTTCAAACTCTCTTTAAAGAATTCCTCTGAAAAATACTTATAAGTTAAAGGATCAAACTGTCATCGGTACCATGGGAAAACCGGTCAGTTTTTTTTTATTAGTACCGACTGGTTTTCAGCCCAGGAGTTTTTCTAGTTTCTCGATGGTCACGATCGGTTTTCGTGTGTCGTTGAGCCAATATGAGCAAGCATTTTGAAAAAAGGAAAACATGTCAATTGAGAAACACTTAAAAGTTCGACCTTTCATCAAAGTAATTTTTGCAATTTTCAGTATCTACCCTCTAATTTTAATCCGACCCATATTTAAATAACTCATGTATCATGTTACAAGGACCTTCAGCCCTGTTATTTTTAAATCGTTTTAGTTCCTTCTCAGAATCCTCCTTTTTGAATAAATCTTCATTATATTATTTCCTATTACTTATCACGGATTGAAAAGTCCTATAAAATCGTCATGGAGAAGTCGGTCAATGACAAAGGCTGATAAACATTTACCCTTCCTAAATTCTAGCTTTAATTAACTGGATTTTGGATGTAGGGATTTTTTTTTTTTTACTCTTTTTTCAATAGAAATATCAATAAAGGTGTCTCAAGATTTAGAAGGATGTACGCTTGCCCCTATTCTCCTCCCTTCGATTGGCATTCCTATACATACATTTTATTTAGAGTATTATATTATACTTTGAGAACAAGAAGCCTTCATTTTCTTTATGCATAGGTATTTGTGGTGCGCTTGTTAATGTTCTACAGAATAGTTTCAGAACAGACATACAGAAAGGTTTCTTTTGTGAAATTTTACCCGTGGACCCATCATATGTCTGTTCATATCTCAAACCCACGACTTTCTAATATTTTATTTCAGTTTTTGAAAATTAAGAATCATTTTTAGGAAAGTATCACGTTTCGTCAGTGTTGCCACGTTGAATTGTGAAAATAAATAAAATTAATAGTCGATTTGAGATCACTTTTCTACTACTACTATTACTAATGCAGCACCAAGCCACTAGAGGTCAAACTGCTTTTAAGCGCTCTGCACAATACTCCCTCCCAATCTATTCAAAGCCTCTTTAAACCCTCCCAAGAAGTTTCATTTTCTTTTAAATCCTTTCTTATGACCTCTTCCTACTCTATTCAGAGATAACCTGATTGTTGTTGGGCCCTCGACGTGGGGCGGAGAAGGAAGTTCTTTGGTAACGTATCATCCGTAAAACAACCTTACCATTTCGACCTTATTTTCATTATAGCTCTATATTTTTTGTACAGCTCACTATTTAAGATACAGTCACTCAAAGGGATACCTAAAACAATCCGTTGAGATTCTCCCTTGAAAATATCAATCAAATCATCTTCTGAGATCTGATGCGACGAAATGTCAGAACCGTACATGACCCTCATCATCCCCTTAGCATCTAATATTCTATTCTTGGCTGGTAAACTTAACTTCTAGAATGTTTTAACTATGGAAAAGTACCCTGGGCCTCGGCTATTCTACTTTTATCGTCTTCATTGCAACCACCATCTGTACTAACAAAGCTAAGTGAAGTTCAGTGAAGCAAATTTGAACGATGCTCTCATTACCCACTGCCAACCCTTCACCTTCATTTATTGCTAATCTAAGGGGCGTAGTCTTTTTATTATTGATTGTATTAAAAAAAACTAGTTTTTTAAACTGAAAGTAAGGAGCGACATTAAAACTTAAAACGAACAGAAATTACTCCGTATATGAAACGGGTTGTCCCCTCCGCAATCCCTCGCTCTTTACGCTAAAGCTTTTAATTGTTTTAAAAGCATAATTGTGGGAAAGAGTCAAACTTAAGCGTAAAGAGCGAGGGATTGCGGAGGGGACAACCCATTTCATATATGGAGTAATTTCTGGTCGTTTTAAGTTTTAATGTCGCTCCTTACTTTCAGTTTAAAAGACTAGTTTTTTATATATAATTTCTGAACGTTTTTGAATTAATGCATGTTTGATTTTGGCTCCCCACACATAAATTATTAAAATTAAAATTTGCATATTAATTCCTTTTTTGGCTAAATGGCTTTCTCTTAGTTTTGATCAGACGATTTTGAGAAATAAGGGATGGAGAAGGAGGCCTAGTTGCCGTGCAATTTTTCGGTTACATAAAAAGGCAACTATAAATCTTAATTTTTAACGAATTTTTTTATTAGTAAAAAATATACGTAACTTAAGAATTAACTTACGTAACAAACTTTTATATTCATTAATTTTTATTATGTATATGAGGGGGTTTATACCCTCGTTAATACCTCGTTCTTTCCACTAAATCATAAGTTTTGTCCTAATTCTTTAAGAATGACCCCTGAATCAGAAAGGCCGTAGAATAAATAGTTGAAATTACTAAAAATACTATAGCATAAAGAGCGAGGTATTTATCTCCTCCTAAATACCTCACTCTTTATGCTAAAGTATTTTTAGAGCCCCTCATATGCGTAATAATCTCTGTCCGTTTTAATTTTCGATGCTACTCTTTACTTTCAATTGAGAAAAATTTCCATGTTTATTTTTTCATGGTTTTTTTTTATAGTAATTTTAGAAAATCCTGCGCCCTTTTCATTGAATTTCTGTTCCCCCATGACATATTTCTCCAAGGAAAAATCCTCCCACATAGCCCCCTCCCCTCCCCTCAACCCCAGCCCCAAAACCAAAAAAAAATCCCCTGAAAACGACTGTACACTTCCCAATAACCATTATTATATGTAAACTGGTCGAAGTTTGTAACTTGCAGCCCCTCCCCCAGGGACTCTGGGGGAGTAAGTCATTCCAAAAGACATAGTTATTATGGTTTTTGACTATGTGGAACAAAATGGCTATTTCAAAATTTTGATCTGTTGACTTTGGAGAAAAATGAGCGTGGGAGGGGGCCTAGGTGCCCTCCAATTTTTTTGGTCACTGAAAAAGGGCACTAGAACTTTTCATTTCCGTTAGAATGAGCCCTCTTGCGGCATTCTAGGACAACTTGGTCGATACGATGACCCCTGGGGAAAAGAAAAAAACAACAAACAAACAAACAAATAAACACGCACCCGTGATTTGTCTTCTGGCAAAAAATTCGAAATTCCACATTTTTGTAGATAGAAGCTTGAAAATTTCGCTATAGGGTTTTCTGATACGCTAAATGCGATGATGTGATTTTCGTTAAGATTCTCTGACTTTTAGGGGGTGTTTTCCCCTATTTTCTAAAATAAGGCAAATTTTTTCAGGCTCGTAACTTTTGATGAAAAAGACTAAATTTGATGAAACTTATATATTTAAAATCAGCATGAAAATCTGATTCTTTTGATGTATATTTTAGCATCAAAATTCCGTTTTTTAGAGTTTCGTTTACTATTGAGCCGGGTCGCTCCTTACTACAGTTCGTTACTACGAACTGTTCGATTTTATCGTCTGTGAAAATTCAAAGATTCCTGAAGACAGCTATACCTTTAAGCTATTCATTTTTGGGTGGTTTGATACCTTACCTTTTTTTTATCTATGCCCACTGCAACCAGGAATTGCGTAAATGAATATATGGAAGTGTTTTTCGTTAAATGAATTTCTGGATTTTTGGAATTTTCAAAAGTGTTTTTTGCTGAGTGACAAATTATTATTCAATTATTTAATTACTAATTCAATAATTCAGATAAATAATTCAAGCAACTAAATTTTATTTTCGATTTCCTTGGTTCTTTAGATGTATTTCAAGACTAACTTGACCACTTTTGAATTATATTCAATTTCAACAGACTCACAACTTGCTTTCATTAACGAACATATAAAGAAACAAGTGGTAAATCCAATACCAATTGAAAATAAAATTAAAACTTAATTTTATTCCCCCAACAAATAATAACTAAACTATTTTATATATTTTTTGATTATTCTTTCAAAAAAATCCGTTAATTCTTTCATACTTACACAAATTCATATTTACGATTATTTAACAGGGGAGGAAGAACCGAACATTGTTTACATTACACTTCATCCATTGCTATACATCCACATATACTACACTGTTCATTATTTTACAACATATCAATTAGGCCAGTACCCTTTACGTATTGTCCTAAAAACTTAACTGTCTCTTTTTGTTTTGACAACCTTTTGACAAAAATTCTTTTATTCTAAACTGAATACCTCTCTTTTCTACTTATTCCTTTAGTCATGATCTAGCAGTCTCATACTTTTTACATTCCATAATTATATGTTATTAAGTTGTATTTATATATATGATGAAAGTGTATTAAAAAATTTTTTTGAAATTATTTTTTGCTAAATTATTGATGCCACTACAATGAAGGATTTCCTATGGAAGGTAAGACATCCCTCCTTATACAGGAAGCGGAATGAAATTGTTAGTTGTAATATTTTAGTTTTTGGACATTTTTTGAATTTTTGACTATTAAAAATATTGTATTTGTATTTGGTAAAGTCGAATTTTTAAGAAATTTGACAGGGTATTAGACTAATTGTTAGTTTGAGTGTAGTAGATTATTCAGTATGACGAAGTATGATTGTGAAGATGGCGGGTCAATGTAAAACCAATCTAAAATTAGTTGTTTTTTTTTAAGCTGGAGAAAAAACAGAAAAAGGATCATGGAGCCTAGAGAAGAAATTCTGGAAGCTCCACTCAATTACTTCAACAACAAGACTAACTTGGATTTAAATTCAAGCAAAGAGAAATTATTGTGGAGCAGTGTCTCGGTACTGTTCTCCTTAAACTCACCTAAGGACCTTAAACTCACCAGTGTCATTTGTATTTTTTTTTAAAGTAAATAGATTAATTTAAATACTACCAATTGACACCATTGTACGTCGTAATTAGTAATAAAGAAAAAAAAACAGCAAAAGAAGGGTTTAAAAAAAGCTTTGAAATCAAAATTGATATTTACCGTTGTTTCTATTTAAAGAAAATGCTCCTACTTTTTAGATAGATACATGTTTTTTTTTAGATAGATACATGTTTATTTACAACAAGAATTAAACCATTTAAACAAACAGCGCAAATGCCTAATGGCATACTTGAGCGCGTGGTATATCACCGAAAAAAAAAAAAAAAAAAAAAAAAAAAAAAAAAAAAAAAAAAAAAAAAAAAAATTAACACAAATAAAAGAAAAAACCGTCACCTTGGAAAATTCACTTCGAAAATGAAGTAGTTTCTTTGTGTTTATACCGAAAAAACTTCTTGTTTCATTCATCTCATGTTTTATAGATGTTTCATTTATCCATACTTGGTCCTTTCTTACACTCCATCTTCTTTTTATTTGCTCAATTCAAGGGCAACAAATCACTAATAATATTAATTATACATAATTATTAAACAGAAATAACATAAGTCTTCAGGGGTGGGGGGCTTAGAAGAGTGATAGATTAGCGAAATGTGCGGTTATTTTGTATTTTTTAAGTTTTATTTCATTATTTATTGTACTTATGCTGCGGGGATAAGACTTAGGTTTTATCTTCTTTCTTTTTCCTCTCAATTTCAGTTTATTTCAAGAAAGTGGTGAGGGTCTAAGTTTTGTGCTTTTTGCGGAAAGTGTGGATCTTTTCCATCAAATTTAACCACAGTAAAAAAAGGTCTGAATTGTGCTTTAGTAATTACAGATTGGCCTATTAATTAATCTTTCCTGCACACTAGTTAAATTGTATACTTACCTTCATGATTTCTGTTGACAGACTTTCAGTTGTTCATATGTTTCTCCAAAGGAGTGTAATAGGTGATCAGCGCGTTCGGTATGTCAATATGTTTCAATATGTAGTAGTAGTATGTTCATGCATTAAGGAGCCAGGCTTAACTTGTCTTTGTACAGAATCACTATCAATTTTTTTTTCCAATTTGAGTCACAACCTTGAAGCGGTCAAAAATTTTATATTCAGAATTCTAAGAAAACATTTTGGTGGTAGGGGCAATGAACTGTCACCCATCTTAAGTAGTTTCAGGTTAGTCTAGCTTTGATTTGAATCTAGACCGTACTGACCTTTGGTTGGCTCATGTCTGTCATACTATGTTAACTGGATCGGCAGTACATATTGTCCAGTTAGTATTGACTGAACAGCCAGTCGTACTGACTGCTTCATGCTTGACTTTTTCAATGAAGCTTCCTACTTGAAAGCAGAATCATAGCTCAAGGAAACGAAAGCCTAGTGGCTAAAGCTGAAGAAAAAAACCACGCTTTTTAGCCCAAACGAAAAGTACACGAGCTTTCCGAAATATGATCAAACGGGCCTAAGGCTGTGGACTTTGGACTCTTGTCCCTTTTTTGCTATAAACTGAGATTGGTGGCATAAGGAGGAAAAATCCAAATCGGTGCTGTATCCACAATACAATATGTTCATTGAATAATACTCCATGATTTTCATGGAAATATTCATGGCCTCAGTATCAATGGTAGTTATGTGTTAAAATATGATGAAGACATGACGAAGGTGACCGCGTGGTAATCATGGCTCTGGTTACCACATTTCACTATGTGAAATGTTGGCTTTGGAGAAATATAAGATATTCTATGGTAACGTCTAGAGTAGGGACCTAACGGTATGGATTTTTGGGGTTGGATACAGATATATCGGTATCGTACCGATACGATACCGATATCATTTCCCGATAAATACCCATACGGAAACAAACCTTATCTATGGTTTGAAACCCCCATTCTCTGCCCATGTTCATACCCAGATGTAACTCCCTGGTCTATCAAACAGTTCTTGGTAATGAACTGTAAGTAAGGAGCGACCCCGGCTTAATAGGAACCGAAACTCTAAAAAAAAACATAACTTTGATACCAATAGATACATCAAAACAATAAAATTCTTATCCTGATCTCAAGTCATCAGTAATCTTACCTGTTAAAAGTTACGAGCCTGAGAAATTTGTCTTAGTTTTGAAAAAGGGGAAAATGCCCCCTAAAAGTCATACAATCTTAATGAAAATCACACTGTCAGAATCAGCGTATCAGAAAACCCTACTGTAGAGGTTTCAAAATCCTATGTGCAAAAATGTGGAGTTCTGTAATTTTTACCAGAAGAAAGATCACGGATGCTTAGGTTCAGATTCTTTTATTATTTGCGTGTTTATTTGTTTTGTTTTTTTCCCGGGGGCGATCGTATCGCACAGTGATCCTAGAATATCACAAAAGGATTAATTCGAACGAAAATTAACAGTTCTAGTACCCTTTATAAGTGACCAAAAAAAATTGGAGGGCTACTAGGCCCCATACCAAGCTCATTTTTTCCCAAAGTGACCCGGTCAAAATTTTGAGATTGCTATTTTGTTTGGCATAGTCGAAAAATCTAGTAACTATGTCTTTGGGGATAACTTAATCTCCTAAAGTCGCTGGGGGAAGGTCTGCAAGCTATGAACTTTGCCCATTGTTTACATGTAGCCTTGTATTGGTTATTGGGAAGCATACAGGCGTCTTCAGGAGGGATTTTTTTCTAGTGAGGGGGTCAGGGGGATGTGGCTACGTGGGAGGATCTTTCCATGGAGGAATTTTTCCCAGTAGTATTTAATAAACGCTCAGAAAACAACTAAAAAAACAAGTTTTTTCAATTGAAAGTAAGGAACAACATTACAACTTAAAAAGAACAGAAATTATTACGTATATGAGGGGATTTGCACCCCTTGTCAATGCCTTGCTCTTTACGCCAAAGTCTTTTTAGTACTTTCAAAAGAGCTATTTATTCTAATTAAACTACCTTGGTGATTCAGGGGCCATCCTTAAAGAATTGGAACAAAATTCGAACTTCAGCGTAAAGAGAGAGATGCTAACTTGGGGGTGAGCCCCCTCATATGTGTGATAATTTCTCTTCATTTTATATATATATATATATATATATATATATATATATATATATATATATATATATATATATATATATATATATATATATATATATATCTTCTATATATATAAAAATAAGTTGTCTGTGTGTCTGTCGAGTGACGTCACTGTCCGCATATGACGTCTGAATTATTCCATCATATACCAATTCAAAAATGAATGGGACCTTAGTAGTCAAGAAGCGTCGTTAATCCGATACAAATACATATACAGTAGCTCAGTTGGTAAAGCGTTATGTTCCAGGTTCTAGGTCCGAGAGGTTCCAGGTTTGAACCTTGGCTATAACATTAATACAAAAGAAGAAAAAAACTAAAAAAGATAAAAACTACAAAAAAACTAAAAAGAAAATACTATAAAATCTAAAGAACAAAAAAAAAACTAAAAAAGGGTAAAAAACTAAAAACTAAAAAAGTAAAAAAAAATTAAAAAAAACTAAAAAAAGGTAAAAACTACAAAAAAACTAAAAAGAAAAAAAAATAAAAACTAATCAAAAAAAGTAAAAAACTAAAAAATACTAAAGACTGAAAAAAAACTTAAAAAAAGGAAAAAAACTGACAAATAAAGGAGAAAAAGAAAACTAAAAAAAAATTAAAATAAAAATAAAAAAAACTAAAAAAGGTAAATGTATTCAAGCCGAAGTAGCTGAGTTGATAAAGCGTTATGTTCCAGGTTCTAGGTCCGAGAGATTCTAGGTTCGAACCTTGGCTTTAGCATTAATACAAAAGAAGAAAAAACTAAAAAAGAAAACAAAACTAAGAAAAACTAAAAAACAGGTAAAAACTACTAAAAAAGAAAAAAAAAACTAAAAAACTAAAAAAGGGTAAAAACAGCAAAAAAACTAAAAAGAAAAAAGACTAAAAACTAATAAGAAAACTAAAAACTGAAAAAGAAAAAAAACTAAAAAAAGGAAAAAACTACAAAAAAACTAAACAGAAAAAAGAAAAAAAAATATAAAGCTAAAATAAAGGTAAAAACCAAAAAAAAAAAAAATAAAAAGAAAAAAAGGCAAAAAATAAAAAATTTATTTTGTCATATACCAATTCAAAAACGAATGAATATACAGACCGGGACACCGGGAATATAAATGACGAACGGGACACTCAAAGAGAAATTACAGACTGGGACAGCGGGACACAAATGACGACTGGGACGTGTGTGTCGACTGAAGTCATGTTTGTGTGTCGACTGACGTCATGTTTGTCGACTATAAATGACGACTGGGACACAGGGACACAACTACAACGGGGACGCCGGGGGGCACAGGAGGATATACAAATGATGATGGGGACACAGGGAATGTTTGATTAGCAATCACCATCAACAAAGCTCAAGGGCAATCATTAGAATAATAAGGTATAGATCTGAATACGGATTGTTTTTCCCATGGACAATTATGTGTTGCATGTTCACGAGTCGGTAAACCTGACAATCTATTTATATGCACAGACAATGGGACAGCAAAGAATGTTGTATATTCGCAAGTCTTACGTAGTTAAAAACACAAACATTGCAAATGCTAATCGAATTGGGAATTGCAATCTTTTAAATTGAAAAGGCAGATCCGTTGGAATCATGGGAATGCGAGGAATAAGAACAGCCTCACCCTTAAAAGGCCCTGTCAAGATTGTTGCCTCTTTTACGTTTTACATTGTTTTTTTTTTACGGCAAGTCGCGTGCCATTGCAAAGCTTTGGTGGGTTAATGTTTCGTAACAATATTATTGGTACGGCTACTTTTAGTTCTAGCATGTGTGATGAAAACCCCGGGAGATCCAGGGAATTTAAAAATTCAGATGGATAATTAAACGCTTCATTTGGTTCCAGAACTGTGTCGACTGACTTGTAAAGGACTGCCAGGTCTCGAATCTTGGTCAAAACAATATTGTTGATTTCGTGGATGTCTATATTTTTGGCTGCCAGAATCAGTCGTTCACTTAGCCATTTATGATTTTTATAATTGGTTAGAATATTCAGAAATACTTTTTCAACTAATTCATTTTTGGACGTCACTAAATTACAGAATTCATCAGGTAGTTGTATACGTCCTGAAATTGAGTATAAGGGGAGCTTTCCGTTTCCAATTGCCAGCAATTGATCTGAAAATGTTTGAACAGACTCATCGTTTTGCAATCGGACACGCATATTTGTAGTTAATTTTAATGTGTTTACGTGTGCCCATAAATTGGAATTTTTCAGGCAAGCATTCATTTCGTCTGCAGGGGTTGATCTAGGTATTATAGGTAATGTTTGCCTGAAATCTCCCGCAAGCAATATTAATGTGCTGCCAAAGGGTTTCGAATTTCCTCTGAAATCTCGCAAAGATTCCTCCAGAGCCTCGAGCGATTTTTTTGTGTGCCATTGTGCACTCGTCCCAAACAATAAGTTTGCATTGCTGCAATACTTTACCCATCCCAGATGATTTGGAAATATTGCATGTGGGAGTTTCTGTAGAATGCAAATTCAGAGGCAATTTCAAAGCGGAATGAGCAGTTCTTCCACCAGGCAGCAACGTTGCGGCTATTCTGGACGATGCAAATGCCAACGTTATATCATCTTTTGATCGAATTGATGCCAGAATCAGTTTTATCACAAACGTTTTACCAGTACCTCCTGGTGCATCCAAAAAAATTTCTCCAACATTGTTATTGACACAATGCATTATCGTATCATAAATGTCATTTTTCTCAGACGTTAACTTAAAAATATTATTTTGTACATACGACAACAGATCACTCGTGTTGTAACTTTGTTCACGATCCAATTCTACACATGTCGAACAGCAGCGGTACGATTAGGTGAAGGCATTCCCAAATCCTGAAGAGGTTTGTTTGCCATACATAAGCACAAATCTTCAATAATAACTAAAATGCAGTTATAAAATTCTGATGTAAAATCAAAAGTCATATCTGACGTCTATGGACATTTTCGATTTAAATTTCTCCCATAACTCTGTAGGAGCTGAAGGAGAGCAAGTTGTCAGTATGATTCCAAACAATGCACGAATTTGACTAGGAGTTGACGTTTCGTACGCGTCATTGATGCAGTTATCCCAGTGTTGGTCATTCTCCAATAAATTCAGAGCTTGGCATGCACTACGGTAAGTTTCATGTATAGTACCGTTTACAGTTCTCAAATACTCAAGGGACGTCGGACCGGGTAAATTCACCAAAAGCAGGCGTAGAAAGAAGCATTCATGTTAATTGGGGTGAATGGCTTAGAGTCTTCCTATCGTGGTATCTTTGAAGATGGTAGGTTGGCCTTCGACTGACTTACCCTGTTTTCGACGTTCAAATGATTTATTTTTAGTATTCCACGTGTAATACGAAGGCACTTCAGTATACAGCAGTTTTTTTTTGCAAAAGAATCATTTTGGCATAACGAAAAGAAAGTAGTTAACGTTGTATCCGGTGGATTCAGGGCTCTTTGTTGCACGTTGGATTCCGAAAAATAAACACGTTGACCATTCTGTAAATGTACCGCTAAGTGAAAAACAGCTGGACTTCGTTCGTATATCGGAAATGAAAGAATTCGCCAAATAGTTTCATTACTGCTTATGTATCTTCCAGCCTGATATTGTACGATTTCATCGACATCACTGATTTCGGACTGCAAGTCAAAAACTGCCATGTCACTGCCTTTGTTGGTACCTAGTTGGTGGGGGCACTTCGCACGCGCGTAAGTCGTTACGCGCCATATTAGTTACGCGCCATTGTAGTTGTGTCCCTGTGTCCCACCTGTGAATATGGAAAGATATATCTATGTTTTAAACTACGTAAAACTTGCGAAAATACAACACTAGCTGTTGGGGTGTTTGTTGGGGTGTGTTGTTGGGGAATATACAACACTGGGACACAAATGACGACCGGGACACAGGGAATATAAATGAGGACCGGGAGACTCAAAGAGAAATTACAGACTGGGACACCAGGACACAAATCACGACCGGGAAACAGGGAATATAAATGACGACCGGGACAAAGAGACACAACTACAACGAGGACGCCGGGGGCACAGGGGGGATATATAAATGACGACGGGGACACAGGGAATGTTTGATTAGCAATCACCATAAACAAAGCTCAAGGGCAATCATTAGAATAATGAGGTATTGATCTGAATATGGATTGTTTTTCCCATGGAAAATTATGTGTTGCATGTTCAAGAGTCAGTAAACCTGACAATCTATTTATGTGCAAAGAAAATGGGACAGCGAAGAATGTTGTATATTCGCGAGTTTTACGTAGCTAAAAACACACACACACACACACATATATATATATATATATATATATATATATATATATATATATATATATATATATATATCATGAAAAGAGAAATCACCAATGCAACAGCACAAACACACACAAAAAAAAAAAGAGACAGAAGGAGAAAAGGAAGACTGTTTTCCTAAATTAGTGATTAATATAAACCAGCACATGAATGAGGCCTTAACCCTACTTATCCATACAATCACATAGGTCAAACAGCATAGCCATACACAATCGACCATAAAGAATAATCCATGGATAGGCAGTCATGTCGTCAATAAGTATAAGTCGTCATTTACCAAACAATAGAAAAAATAATATAGACAAATAATTCAGAGGCAATAACCCAACACAAGGGCTCATCAGGAGAATACACTGGCCTATATAGGGTTTCGCCACTTTAAATTCTCTACCCAGCACAGTGTTGTGACTACCACAGAATATCCATGGCATCCCCGTGTCAGGTATCAACCCCAAAATACATGCCTATGAAAGAAAAAAAAACAACAAATGTAAAACAACCAAGTAAAACCAAAACAAGCTTATCCTGTTAATATATCCCTCTTTTTAGCAACAATAGTTAAACTAAATATTATAAATTTTACCAAATCACAAATATTAACACATTGCAAAAAAACCTGAATGAACTAAACAATTATAGAATTCATCTTTACCATGTGGCTAATTTAAAAAAAAAATCCGCTCAATTAGAAACACAATTGAAAATAAATGGCGCTGCGACAACAATTCTCGAACCTCCGAAATTAGTTGAAAATTTCTTTAAGTATTATTAGATAATTCTTTTGATATTTATTTAAAAGTTCGTTATAATGAAAACTAAATTTTTTAAATTGCCAAGTTAATTTATTGGCAGAAAAACCTCTTGATATCAATTTTTGGCTTAAGATTTTACATCTATTTTTAAAATCAATATAATTACTACAAATCCTTGCATAACGAAGTAACTGTGAGAAAAACGATGAATATGTGATATTTGAGTGTATATTACTTTCAGGGAATGGGAAACTAATCACTTCAAAATCAAAATCATCCGTTTTATTATACATTTTAAAACTTAATTTATTATTATCACAAATATTAATATTTAAATCTAAGAAATGATCTTCATGACCAGCGCCATGACTAGGCTCAAGAATAAGCTCTGATGGATATATATTTTTAGAAATATCAATGAAATCCTTACAATTCAAGACCAAAATATCGTCTAAATATCTTTTATTATTTGACAAAACATGTTTTAAATTAATTGGATTATTCTTATCCATCATATATTTATATTCTAGTTGACTTAAAAACAAGTCAGCTATAAATGGGCTGGCATTCCCCCCCATGGGAATTCCCACAATTTGCTTGTACAAATCACCCCCAAATCTTATATAAGTATTGTATAAAACAAATTCTAATAACTCAAAAATCATATCCAAGCTGTAACATCTCAAGTTAACTGTAGTATTAAAGCAATTTGTCCATATAGCTTTTTTATTATAAGTGTCTATTTTCAAGAACCTTTTACTAGATAAGAGGAAAGATTTCTTGATAACAGTTTTTAAATTATCAAACACTACATTAAGTGATAAATTAGTATTAATTGTCGCAAAATCGAAAGACTCAATTCTTTTAGCTGAAACCATTGTTAAAGAATCTATCACCTGCAGTGAATTGTTAACACTCAAATATGGATTAAAATTCGAAAATTTTTTAATACCAGAACAATAGGTTTTAAGTTTATTTACAATTTCCTTTAAAATTAAAGAGAGGTCAGTAGCAGCAATGCGGGTTGGACATTTAGCTGCTCCAGCAATAAACAGTGGTTTAGGGGGATTCTTATGAAATTTTACAGTCCAATATAGGAAAGGGAACTTTTTATCATTGTCATTTATTTTAATATTAAAATTTTTAAAAAGTATTTCTTCAGTCTTTTCAATTAAATTCTCATCCTCTATATTTACCTTTTCGTAAACATTAGTTGTGCATAACTCCCTTTTTAAGATATCACAATACAGCTTCTGACAAATTATGGCAAAATTATTATTAGCTTTATCCACTGGCACAATTACAAATTCATTCTTTAGATTAGCAATTGCTTGTTTAATCTTCGCATTATAAAATAATGATTTAGTGTTACTATTTTTTAAGTTAGAATATATTTTATTTCTTATTCTACTAATAATTAAATTCTTCCAACTTTGAAAACTCTCTTTATTTTTATTCTCTTTCTTACACCACTTTTCAATAAATAAATCAAAATCATTTTCCAAGCCATCAAGAACACTCGATGGTTTCAGATGATGAGAAAGACGGAAATTAGCCCCTTTATTCATTATAATTTGAAGATCATCTTGCTTTATTAATGACAAGTCCCCTGTTATAACATGTTTGTAAGTTGGATTTACAAATGGGCCAAGTTGCTTACAATTACAAACCGGTTTCTAATTTATATCACTATCTAATCTTTTTAGTATTAAATTATAATTAAAAATAAATTGCCCAATAGTTTTTGAAAATTTATAAGTTCAAATTGGACTATCATTATAATTCAAGTTACTAGGAAGGGCCTGTTTCACATGCCGTTGATTTAAAATTTCTGGTAAATTAATATCTTCAATCTGCTTACCAGTAAAATTAATAGGTAAATATAATATGTTGTCCTTCTTACCAATCTTATCAGACTTATTCTTTTTTGAAATAAATTTCGTTTTAGTTAGAATGCAAATTGTATCACATATTACTTTAAAATTATAGTCAAGAGCTGTATTATTCTTAACAATCCAGAAAAGTTTGATTAAATTCCTCTTGGATAAATTATTTAGACATTTTATTACAGAAATCATACCCCTAGATTCAAGTAGCTGGCATAGATCTATAGAAAGCATATGTACATCCAATTCATTTTTTCTATTATTTTTCGTATGTCCTCTCGATCGTTTTTTACGTTTAGTAGGACAAGTAAAAGAAGGATGGTCCATAAAACCATCAATACATTTAACAACAACATGAGACGTGTCACCATATTTAGCTACACGATCATTTAGTCCAAAAGGATAAGCTGTACCAAGAGTATGGATCCAGAAATCCTCCTGTGTACGTAGTCTATTATTCTTCTCTTCTTTATTTAAATTTTCTAATTCTAAATTTTCTAAAATTGTGACAGTTATATCTGATATGGAACATTTACCATTATTACAATGTTGAACTAGATAGTTATTAGTTTTTTCATTATTAACTGTTGTCTTATGTCCAGACAATCTTTTATATATATTATTAGTTGCTTTCCCCACATATTGTAGGCAGCATTTATTACATTCTAATAGGTAAATTACATTGGCTGTTCTACAATTAACATTACCACGTAACTTGCATGCAAAATTTTTATTATACAATGTACTCTTAACACAAGTCCGTGGGAAAAAATGATCTTGGCAAAGAAAACAACGACTTTTACACTTACTAACTTTTGAAATATATATATATATATATATATATATATATATATATATATATATATATATATATATATATATATATATATATATATATATATATATATATATATATATATATATAGTTGTCTGTGGATGTATGGGTCTGTCTTTCGGGTGACGTCATGTTTGTGTGTTGACTGACGTCATGAAGTTAGTTGTCGTCATTTTTGTTATGACGGTGACGTCATTAAAGATATTTAAGACATGCGTTCACGTAGAAATCTTTTAATGTTTAACTGTAAAATGACTGATTAACTTACAATGGCAACAGCCGAGGAAGATGCTCAAAGAGTCTATGCCAAAAAACTTGCTGCTGATAGAGAAAGTAAGAAAAGAAAGCGTGCCGAGAAATCAAAAGAACAGCAAGGAAACAGGCTTGAGGCTGATAGAAAAAGTAAGAAAAGAAAGCGTGCCGAGGAATCAAAAGAACAGCAAGGAAACAGGCTTAAGGCTGATAGAGAAAGAAAGAACAGAAAGCATGCCGAGGAACTACCAGAGCAACGCGAAACCAGACTTGCTGCTAAAAGAGAAAGTGAAAAAAGAAGGCATGCCGAGGAACTACCAGAGCAAAATGAAACCAGACTTGCTGCTAAAAGAGAAAGTGAAAAAAGAAGGCATGCCGAGGAACTACCAGAGCAACATGAAACCAGGCTTGCTGCTAATAGAGAAAGTGAAAAAAGAAGGCGTGCCGAGGAATCACGAGAACAGCAAGAAATCAGGCTTGCTGCTGATAGAGAAAGTAAGAAAAGAAAGCGTGCCGAGGAATCTAGCAACCTGAAAGTTATCGCCTGGCATTCAGGTACAGCCCAGTCGATGATTATAGCTTGAGTAGATGTGTTCAAATCGGGACTATGTCTAAAATTTGTCCCTATTGCAAGGCCTTGAAATTCAATGGTGAAACAATGGGAATGTGTTGCGCCTCAGGAAAAGTTAAACTTCCTCTATTGGCTGCACCACCAGAGCCATTGAAGACTTTCCTTACTGGAACTACGTCAGAATCTAAGCGTTTTTTGTCACAAATCGGAAAATATAACTCATGTTTCCGAATGACGTCGTTTGGAGCCCAAATCGAAAATCCAGATCAATTTATGTCTACTTTCAAAGTAAAAGGGCAAATTTATCAAAGAGCAGGGTCCCTTCTACCATTCTCAGGCGAGAATCATAAATTTTCACAATTGTACTTCATCAGTGATAGAAATTCTGAATTGAATGCACGTTGCAAAATTTCTCCCACAGTTGAAAGGACAATCGTTTCCGAATTGCAACATCTTTTCCACGAAAATAATAATTTAGTGCGTCTGTTCAAAACAGCCATCAATTTGATGCCTACTGATACGCATAAAATTGTTATTTCCGCTGACAAAACGCCTCCTGGCCAACATGTGCGTAGATACAATGCTCCAACTATTGACGAAGTGGCAATCGTTATGGTCGGTGATCAGTTTTTACCTCGAGATATTGTTCTTCATAAGCGAAACGCTCAGTTGTTAAGAATTGCTGAAACTCATCGATACTACGATGCCCTACAATATCCTATCACTTTTTGGGATGGAGCCGACGGCTATAACTTTAATAGTAAATTGATGAATCCAGCCACTAACAAAGAAATGAATAAGAAATGCAGTGCAATGCATTATTATTACTATAGACAAAAGATTCGGCAGGATGAAGAAAATTATATTTTAAAATGCCGTCATTTGTTTCACCAATTCGTCGTTGATATGTATGCTAAAATTGAATCAGAACGTTTGCTATATATCCGCCTGAATCAGACCAAGCTCCGCTCTTTACAATACATTCATTTGCGAGATGCAGTTATAAATGACGGTAATACCACAAACGTTGGAAGATTAACAATTTTACCTTCGTCATATGCTGGCAGTCCCCGTCAGATACATGAATATGCTCAAGATGCTATTGCGTATGTTCGTCTCTATGGTCGTCCAGATTTATTTATTACATTTACATGTAATCAATCTTGGGACGAGATACTGCAGCTTTTACTTCAAGGACAATCGGCGGTTCATAGACATGATATTACGGCCCGTGTTTTCCGGCAAAAGTTGAAATCACTGATAAACTACATAGTAAATTTTGAAGTGTTTAGGTCAGTGCGATGCTGGATGTACTCAGTGGAATGGCAAAAATGAGGTTTGCCACACGCACATATACTAATTTGGCTACATAAAAAAATTACTTCGAACGAAATTGATGATGTGAATTCCGCTGAAATACCTGATGAAAATGTCGATAAGGGGTTACATGATATTATTGTAAAAAATATGATACATGGACCTTGCGGTGCACTGAACGAAAATTCACCATGCATGGCCAAAGGAAGGTGCACAAAGCAATATCCTCGACTTTTAGTATCCAACACAGTTACTGGCAATGATGGTTACCCACAATATAGAAGAAGATCTACTGAAGATGGCGGTAAAACAGCAATAATAAAGAAGCGTAACGGTACCGCCATCGAAGTAGATAACCAGTGGGTTGTTCCATACCCATTATTATCAAAAACATTTAATGCACACATAAACGTTGAATACTGCAACTCCGTAATGGCAATCAAATACATATGTAAATACGTCAACAAAGGCAGTGACATGGCAGTTTTTGGCTTGCAGCCCGAAATCAAAGATATCGACGAAATCGTACAATATCAGGCTGGAAGATACATAAGCAGTAATGAAGCTGTTTGGCGAATTCATTCATTTCCGATACATGAACGTCGTCCACCTGTTGTTCATTTAGCGGTACATTTACAGAATGGTCAACGTGTTTATTTCTCGGAAACCAACGTGCAACAAACAGCAATGAATCCACTGGATACAAAGTTAACCGGTTTCTTTTCGCTTTGCAAAAATGATTCTTTTGCAAAAAAACTGCTGTATACTGAAGTGCCTTCGTATTATACGTGGAATACTAAAAATAAAGTATTTGAACGTCGAAAACAGGGTAAGTCATTCGACGGCCAACCTACAATATTCAAAGATACCACGATAGGAAGACTCTACACCGTTCACCCCAATCAACATGAATGCTTCTTTCTACGCCTGCTTTTGGTGAATGTACCCGGTCCGACATCCTTTGAGTATTTGAGAACTGTAAACGGTACTATAAATGACACTTACCGTACTCCATGCCAAGCTCTGAATTTATTTGAGAATGACCAACACTGGGATAACTGCATCAATGACGCGTGCGAAACGTCAACTCCAAGTCAAATTCGTGCATAGTTTGGCATCATTTTAACAACTTGCTCTCCATAAGCTCCTACAGAGTTATGGGTAAAATATAAGTCAAAAATGTCCGAAGATATACTCCATCGAAAACAGTTAGAGACGTCAGATATGACTTTTGATTTTACATCAGAAATTTATAACTACACTTTAATTATTATAGAAGATTTGTGCGTACATATGGCAAACAAACCTCTTCAGGATTTGGGAATGCCTTCACCTAACCGTATCGCTGCTGTTTCGACATGTGTAGAATTGGATCGTGAACAAAGTTACAGTACGAGTGATCTATTGTCGTATGTACAAAATAACATTTCCAAGTTAACTTCGGAACAAAAAGACATTTATGATACGATAATGCATTGTGTCGATCACAACGTTGGAGAAATTTTCTTTTTGGATGCGCCAGGAGATACTGGTAAAACGTTTGTGATAAAACTGATCCTGGCATCAATTCGATCAAAAAATGATATAGCGTTGGCAATTGCGTCGTCCGGAATAGCCGCAATATTGCTGCCTGGTGGAAAAACTGCTCATTCCGCTTTGAAATTGCCTCTGAATTTGCATTCTACAGAAACTCCCACGTGCAATATTTCCAAATCGTCTGGGATGGGTAAAATATTGCAGCAATGCAAACTTATTATTTGGGATGACTGCACAATGGCACACAAAAAATTGCTCGAGGCTCTGGATCAATGCTTGAAAGATTTGCGAGGGAAGCCGAAACCCTTTGGCAGCACATTAATATTGCTTGCGGGAGATTTCAGGCAAACATTATCTATAATACCTAGATCAACTCCTGCAGATGAAATGAATGCTTGCCTGAAAAATTCCAATTTATGGGCACACGTAAAAACATTAAAATTAACTACAAATATGCGTGTCCGATTGCAAAACGATGACTCTGGTCAAACATTTTCAGATCAATTGCTGGCAATTGGAAACGGAAAGCTCCCAGTAGACTCAATTTCAGGACGTATACAACTACCTGCTGATTCTGTAATTTAGTGACGTCCAAAAATGAATTTATTGAAAAAGTATTTCCGAATATTCTAAACAATTATAAAAATAATAAATGGCTAAGTGAAAGAGCGATTCTTGCACCCAAAAATATAGACGTCCACGAAATAAACAATACTGTTTTGACCAAGATTCGAGACCAGGCAGTCCTTTACAAGTCAGTCGACACAGTTTTGGAACCAAATGAAGCGGTTAATTATCCATCTGAATTTTCAAATTCCGTGGATCTTTCAGGGTTTCCACCACACGTGCTACAACTAAAAATAGGCGTACCAATAATACTTTTAAGAAATATCAACCCACCAAAGCTTTGCAATGGCAAGCGACTTGCCGTAAAAAAAAACAATGGAAAACCTAATAGAGGCCACAATCTTGACACGGCCTTTTGAGGGTGAGGCTGTTCTTATTCCTCGCATTTCCATGATTCCAACGGATCTGCCTTTTCAATTTAAAAGATTGCAATTCCCAATTCGATTAGCATTTGCAATCACCATTAACAAAGCTCAAGGTCAATCATTAGAAAAATGTGGTATAGATCTTAATACTGATTCTTTTTCCCATGGACAATTGTACGTTGCATGTTCGAGGGTCGGTAAACCTGACAATCTATTTATTTGCAGCGACAATTGGACAGCGAAGCATGTTGTATATTCGCAAGTTTTACGCAGTTAATTTGTATTTTATCTATCTATCTATCTATCTATATAAAAACGAGTTGTGTGTATGCATGTTTGTTTATTTGTAAAAAGAGCGTTTGCATATGACGTCATTATTAGTACATAAGGCTTTGTATATGCACAGACAATGGGAAAGCCAAGAATGTTGTATATTCGCAAGTTTTACGTAGTTTGAAACACATATATAAATCTATCTATATTCACAGGTGGGACACAGGGACACAACTACAATGGCGCGTAAAGACTTACGCGCGCGGGGGGGCTTGGGGTGGCGCGAAGCACCCCACCAACTAGGTATTGGGGTGGCGTGAAGCGCCACCCCAACAGCTTGTATATAGCGCCATACAATGGCGCGTAACTAATATGGCGCGTAACGACTTAAGCGCGCAGGGGGACTTGGGGGGCGCGAAGCGCCCCCACCAACTAGGTGTTGGGGTGGCACGAAGCTCCACCCCAACAGCTTATAATATATATATATATATATATATATATATATATATATATATATATATATATATATATATATATATATCATGAAAAGAGAAATCACCAATGCAACAGCACAAACACAAAAAAAAGAAAAAAAAAAAGAGACAGAAGGAGAAAAGGAAGACTGTTTTCCTAAATTAGTGATTAATATAGACCAGCACTTGAATGAGGCCTTAACCCTACTCATCCATACAATCACATAGGTCAAACAGCATAGCCATACACAATCAACCATAAAGAATAATCCATGGATAGGCAGTCATGTCGTCAATAAGTATAAGTCGTCATTTACCAAACAATAGAAAAAATAATATAGACAAATAATTCAGAGGCAATAACCCAACACAAGGGCTCATCAGGAGAATACACTGGCCTATATAGGGTTTCGCCACTTTAAATTCTCTACCCAGCACAGTGCTGTGGCTACCACAGAATATCCATGGCATCCCCTTTGTCAGGTATCACCCCCAAAATACATGCCTATGAAAGAAAAAAACCCAGCAAATGTAAAACAACCAAGTAAAACCAAAACAAGCTTATCCTGTTAATATATCCCTCTTTTTAGCAACAATAGGTAAACTAAATATTATAAATTTTACCAAATCAAAAATATTAACACATTGCAAAAAACCTGAATGAACTAAACAATTATAGAATTCATCTTTACCATGTGGCTAATTTTTAAAAAAATCCGCTCAATTAGAAACACAATTCAAAATAAATGGCGCTGCGAAAACAATTCTCGAACCTCCAAAATTAGTTGAAAATTTCTTTAAGTATTACTAGATAATTCTTTTGATATTTATTTAAAAGTTCGTTATAATGAAAACTAAATTTTTTAAATTGCCAAGTTAATTTATTGGCAGAAAAACCTCTTGATATCAATTTTTGGCTCAAGATTTTACATCTATTTTTAAAATCAATATAATTACTACAAATCCTTGCATAACGAAGTAACTGTGAGAAAAACGCTGAATATGTGATATTTGAGTATATATTACTTTCAGGGAATGGGAAACTAATTACTTCAAAATCAGAATCATCCGTTTTATTATACATTTTGAAACTTAATTTATTATTATCACAAATATTAATATTTAAATCTAAGAAATGATCTTCATGACCAGCGCCATGACTAGGCTCAAGAATAAGCTCTGATGGATATATATTTTTAGAAATATCAATGAAATCCTTACAATTTAAGACCAAAATATCATCTAAATATCTTTTAGGACAAAACATGTTTTAAATTAATTGGATTATTCTTATCCATCATATATTTATATTCTAGTTGACTTAAAAACAAGTCATCTATAAATGGGCTGGCATTCCCCCCCATGAGAATTCCCACAATTCGCTTGTACAAATCACCCCCAAATCTTATATAAGTATTGTATAAAACAAATTCTAATAACTCAAAAATCATAACCAAGCTGTAACATCTCAAGTTAACTGTAGTATTAAAGCAATTTGTCCATATAGCTTTTTTATTATAAGTGTCTATTTTAAGAACCTTTTACTAGATAAGAGGAAAGATTTCTTGATAACAGTTTTTAAATTATCAAACACTACATTAAGTGATAAATTAGTATAAATTGCCGCAAAATCGAAAGACTCAATTCTTTTAGCTGAAACCATTGTTAAAGAATCTATCACCTGCAGTGAATTATTAACACTCCAATATGGATTAAAATTCGAAAATTTTTTAATTCCAGAACAATAGGTCAATTTGCTTTAAAATTAAAGAGAGGTCAGTAGCAGCAATGCGGGTTGGACATTTAGCTGCTCCAGCAATAAACAGTGGTTTAGGGGGATTCTTATGAAATTTTACAGTCCAATATAGGAAAGGGAACTTTTTATCATTGTCATTTATTTTAATATTAAAATTTTTAAAAAGTATTTCTTCAGTCTTTTCAATTAAATTCTCATCCTCTATATTTACCTTTTCGTAAACATTAGTTGTGCATATCTCCCTTTTTAAGATATCACAATACAGCTTCTGATAAATTATGGCAGAATTATTATTAGCTTTATCCACTGGCACAATTACAAATTCATTCTTTAGATTAGCAATTGCTTGTTTAATCTTCGCATTATAAAATAATGATTTAGTGTTACTATTTTTTAAGTTGGAATATATTTTATTTCTTATTCTACTAATAATTAAATTCTTCCAACTTTGAAGACTCTCTATATTTTTATTCTTTTTCTTACACCACTTATCAATACATAAATCAAAATCATTTCCAAGCCATCAAGAACACTCGATGGTTTCAGATGATGAGAAAGACGGAAAATAGCCCCTTTATTCATTATAATTTGAAGATCATCTTGCTTTATTATTGACAAGTCCCCTGTTATAACATGTTTGTAAGTAGGATTTACAAATGGGCCAAATTGCTTACAATTACAAACCGGTTTCCAATTTATATCACTATCTAATCTTTTTAGTATTAAATTATAATTAAAAATAATTTGCCCAATAGTTTTTGAAA